>NC_038254.2:45330329-45429161 GCF_000004515.6 Glycine max | reverse complement strand
GGGATTACCTACCTTGGCTTGATAGAGTCGAACAAGCATATGAGGATTTTTGGAAGACATATGGCATCTTTGATTTGATACAATTCTCTCGATCTGGTCCTGAATATCGACCAGAAATGCTGATAGCAGCTATGCACTTTTTCGAGTCTTCCACCAATACCTTTCAATTTAAATGTGGTATGATGACCCCCACTCTCTTAGACGTAGCCGCCCTCACAGGCCTTAGGCCTAGCGGAGAAACTTATGATCCCACTAAATCTAGTGATAATATCAAGCTAGTATATAAGGAGAACACCTTTTCCAAATATATAGCTGAACACAAAGGATCGGTCGAAGAGGAAGTCTCTGATGAAGAGCATGTAGCCTTCTTGACCTTATGGCTATCTCACTATGTCTTTTGCACAAAATCCTTGCAAGTAGCCAAAAGATTTATTCCAATGGCAATACAAATTCATGAAGGTCAGAACTTTGGATTTGGACGCCTCTTGTTAGCAGTGCTATACGAATCGCTTGGTGAGGCATGTGATGATCTGAAGAAATCGAAGGATGGGTCTTCCTTCTTAGTGTCTGGGCCTATGTGGCTTCTCCAATTGTGGCTTAATGCCACTTTCGAACAAGAAATGGGATTAATAATCCCACAAGATTATGCTGAAGAAGTTGCGAATCGCTCGATCGAAGGCCAGAGAGCACTTCGATTAACACCCAAGACCTTCGATCAAAACCCACAAAAGCTGTTCCTAAAGTACATGAGGATTTTTCTGAGCTTTGACAAGTTTCTTCCCCAACATGCTCCATTCATTAGTCGAGAGGTCGGCCCGGCCTGGTTCACTGACTATTTTCCTGCTGTCGATCCGGACAATGAAGAAGAAGTGAACGAAATATGGTCATTTTACTTGAATCCACAGATCCTGTCTTGTCGTACAGGTGTTCAATCGAACTATTTAGGCTTGGTTGGATACCAGCCTAATTTGGTTTCAAGACAATTTGGCCTCTCGCAGATCCGTCCTAAAAGCTTGTTCGAAGATCCTAGAGATGTCATAAGAGGGGCCAATATTTCAGAAAAGACTTTCAAGAAATTTTTGAAGATTTCTCTTGATGAAAACTATAACCTGCATCCTTTTGAGTTCAACCATTCCCACTTCTGCACCATGGGATTTGTTACCTGGTGGGAGAAATATTATTTGGGCCGTTCAGTTGGAGACACTACTATCATGATCTCCAGACTTGAGAGTGGTTTTACACAACCAACGGTCGAGAATATCCGCTCAAACCTTCAAGCTCGAGGTATTCAATTACTTTTGACTTTCTAAATTGATATGTATTCTTGCCTTTTCTAATATTCTTACTTTCAGGCAAAACAATCATGACGAAAAAAAGCGCTGAAACGTCTCGAGCTGATGTGAGACCCAAGAAACCCACTGGGGTAAAAATCCAAGAAGGGAAACAAGAAGAGAAGGTAACTCTTCTGAACTTATCTTTTACTCTCAACGTCTTTGCCTCATTTTTCTTTATTTTTCAGAGTCAAAAGAAAGATGACAGCACTGAGACTACCACGACCTCAAAACGCTCGAAGCGTGTGGTCATCGAATTCGACGAAGAAAAAGATGCAAGTTTTATTTCTAATGTCAATATTATAACTTTCTTTCAAGTCTATATTCTGACATTTCTTTACCTTCATAACACAGGAAGAAGAGGAAAGACCTCTTATAAGAAAAAGAAAATCACCTGAGACTTCGACCAAATCTGCTGACCAAGCAGATGTAGGCAATTCCCAGGCTCAAATGCCTAAAAAGAAAAAGAAAGTGAAGCAGGTCGAGCCTGAACCTTCTGTGACTGTCGAGGGTGGCGAGCCAGCCAGGAAGAAAAAGAAAAAGACCAAGTCTTCAAAAAAACAAGGTCACCATCAACCTGTTGACGTCACACCACCTTCGACTGAAGTTGACGGTACTGAAGCAGAGGCTACTCCCTCTATTGCTGAGATGGGCAACCCTATCGAGCAACCGGACTCACCACAAGAACAACCTCCCGTCGAGGTATCATTCTTAATGTAATTTTAATCATAGCTTATACGAAACTATTTGTTAACTTTTTCCATGACAATTCGAATCAGGTACAAAATGTTTCTGTAGAAGAAATACCCTCATGTGCTCGAACCTCTCCTGCTCCTGAGACGGATGCAGTGAATGTTGAGGAACAGGGTGAAGGTCAAGGTATTCGATCCAGCAGTCCTCATGGATTGAGTCAGAAAAGTTCCTCTGAAGAACATTTTTCCGATGAAGCGGCCATACAAGAGGCTGAAGCTGGAGGTTCAGACATTTTCCCGGCGTCTTCGACATCTAAGCTTTCCGCTAGTATAGGGATGACAGAGGATACATTCATTCAACTGCAAGACGAAGACCCTGCTGCAGCCCTTCGACTCCTACTGAACACCAGTCAAGCCAACACTTCGAGTGAAAAAATTCCTGGTGCTTCGTCCTCATCTGATGCTGACATAACCTCTTCAGTACGCCAAGATTGCCTGCTTTTGAAGTTATCAATGGAATACGCACGGGCAGACGTACTTAAATCCATTGAAGAGAACCCCTCTGCTGCTTTTGGACACCTGAATTTCTTGAAGAAATTGCACAACCCCCTTACTTCTGATGAGATTCTAGGCAAAGTTATTCAAATCGAGGCCATCATCGACCAGTTTACAAGTGCCGTGCAGAAAAAACGCGAAAATGACGCCAGACTGGATGCCCAGAAACAGGCTCATATCCTTCTGCTCGAGAAAGCCCGAGCAGCTCAACAAGAAGTCGAACGTCTCACCAAAGAGGCAAAAGAAAGGTCTTCTGACGTCAAAGCCTGTGATGATAACATTTCCTCCTGGGAGGCAACTATTACGAATTTACTGTCTCAGGTCGATGATCTAAGGCAGAAAATTATAACAGAGCAGGCCAAACGCAAGGAACTCCAGGAGAAGGACGCTACCTCGATTCAAAAACTGGTTGCTGAAAAAGGGAGGGAAGGCCTGAAGGCCTTTAGTGCATCTCAAGCGGTAGCAGATGAGGCGAGAGCTATGGAGAGTGCTGACCAGGTCTTGAGCAAAGAGATGGCCACCCTGAAGAAACTATATGAGGACTTAGTCATGCATTAGTAGAACTTATGATTTTTTATTTCGAATTCTGTATTTCGATTCTACTCTTGATGTAATATTGACACATGCCCTTTCGTGGCAATTTTACTGTTATCGCCATTTTTATGTTTCCATTACTTCTGTCTATTCTATGCTTATTTTAACTTCGAGCAATGTTGGTTTATATTTTTTCAAATATTTACCATTTATACTCAAAGTACGTTTCTGAGGGGTTAATTCCTCTAATTCATAAGCACCATTCGAATAGATCTGAATTATTTTAAACGGTCCTTCCCAATTTGGGGACCATTTGCCCAAGGCTCGATCCTTACTATCCATGGGCAGGATAACCTTCCAAACTAAATCTCCAACATTAAAAGTTTTTGACTTCACTTTCTTATTATAAGCTTTAGCAACTCTTTCTTTTTGTTTAGTCAAAACTTCCAATGCTCTTAATCTCTCCTCATCTAAATCAACTAACTCATTTGACATCATTTTCCAATAATGGTCGATTGGAATGTCCATTTGTTTTTGTACCCTGGCTGATTGCAAATGTATTTCGACCGGAAGTACAGCATCATGCCCATAAGTTAGTCGAAATGGGGTAGTATTAGTTGATTCCTTAGGAGAATTTCTACATGCCCATAAAACTTGATCTAACGTTTTATTCCAATTTCTTGGCTTTTGGGCAATGTGTTTTTTAATCAAGTTAATTACAATCTTATTGGCTGCTTCGACCTGACCATTTGCTTGCGCGTAATATGGTGTTGAGGTTAATAATCGAAAGCCAGTTTTTTGGGCAAATTCTTTCATTTTTCGTCCAGTAAAAACTGAACCTTGATCAGTGGTAATTGTTTCAGGAATACCAAACCTATAAATGATATAATTTTGAATGAAACTAATTACCGCTTCCTGATCAACATTTGGCAAAGGGACTGCTTCGATCCATTTTGTAAAGTAATCGATACCAACTATAATATAACGCTGGTTCTTAGAAGAGGCAGGCTTGATTTCACCAATTAAATCCAAAGCCCATCCTCTGAAAGGCCAAGGTTTGATTATGGAGTGTAACTCACTAGCAGGTACATGCTGTATCCCTGCATGCTTTTGGCATTCTTGACACCCTTTAGCAAATTCTATACAGTCTTTTAACATCGAAGGCCAATACAAACCTTGTCGAAATAAAAGCCATTTCATTTTATGGCCTGCTTGATGTGATCCACAAGCCCCACTGTGAACATGGGAAACTGCCAAGTATGCTTCTGATTCACTTAGACATTTTAGCAACACTCCTTCTGCAGTCTTTTTGAACAAATCATTCCCCACAATCACGTAATTTAAAGCCCTATATTTGATCTTTCGAGCCACATTGCCTATTGGATTTTCCAAATATTCAATAATGGACTTTCTCCAATCATTATCTAACATATTGTCAATGGCCAAAATTTGAATTTTTTCCTGAAGATCATTCATACTTTCATTCATACTTTCATCTTTATCATTTTGTGGTGTACTTGCCCCCACAAGTTTTGGCATTGGCAATTTAGTGCTTAATGGTTCTAGTAACATCAGTTTATCTTTTATTTCGATCAACTGAGTTAGTTTTTCCTTCGACATTTTGTACCCTGAAGCTATTTGGGCTAAATCATTTGCTTCTTGGTTTTCTAGTCGAGGTATATGCTCAATGTTAATGTAATCGAAATGATTCAGAAGAGAACTGGCCATAACAAAATATTTTGCTAAGTGTTCATTAACACATTTGTATTCTTGTGTTAATTGCTTCACTACTAATTCTGAATCACCCCTTATGTTAACATTTCTTGCCCCCAGGCTAATTAAAATTTCAAGGCCTGTAATTAGAGCCTCATACTCAGCCTCATTATTAGAACAAAGCCCTTTGATTTTATATTTGAATTTAGTTGGAACTTTATTGGGGGATATTATTAAAATTCCAATTCCAGTTCCATATTTGTGTTTCGAACCATCGAAATACAAAAACCAAGGCTCTGTATCGACATAGTCTTGCGGCATTTCGATCAGTGAGTGATCTACAATAAAATCAGCCACAATTTGACCCTTAACAGATTTCAAAGGCTTGTATGTTAAAGAATATTCTGTTAAGGCTAAAGCCCATTTTCCAATTCTACTGTGTAAAATAGGTTTTGACAACATGTGTTTAATAATATCATAATGAGAATACACATAAACATCAACAGGCTTTATATATTGCTTAAGTTTTGCACAAGAGAAATACAGACAAAGACAAAGTTTTTCTATGGCCGTATATCTAGTTTCTGCATCATTTAATACACGACTAAGATAATAAATTGCATGTTCTATGCCATCATCATCTTCCTGAGCCAACATGCTACCAATGGTCTTGTCAGACGCAGCAATATACAACTTCATAGTCTTGTTTCGACTAGGAGGCATTAACACAGGAGGCTTGATCAGATATTCTTTAATTTCATCGAAAGCCTTTTGATGCTCGTCATTCCATTTGAATGGTTCATCTTTCTTGAGTCGAAGTAATGGCGAAAAAATTTGAGCTTTGCCACTTAGATTCGAAATGAATCGCCTCAAGAAGTTGATTTTTCCTAGCAAAGACTGAAGCTGTTTTTTGGTCGAAGGAGGCTTCGTCTCAAGAATAGCCTTTGTCTTATTTTGATTTATCTCAATGCCCTTTTTATGCACCACAAATCCCAGGAAATCTCCTGCACGCACACAAAAAGCACACTTTAATGGATTCATTTTTAATCCATGTTTCCTCATTCGTTCGAAAGATTGCCTAAGATAATCCAAATGGCTATCTTCTGAGGAGGATTTGACGATTATATCATCAATATAAATTTGCATAAATGTGTCAATAAAATCATGAAACATGGAATTCATGGCCCTTTGATAAGTGGCCCCAGCATTTTTCAACCCAAAGGGCATAACCACCCATTCATAAGTGCCTAAAGCACCAGGGCATCGAAATGCTGCTTTCGACACATCATTTTCAGCAATAAATATTTGGTTATAACCAGAATAACCATCTAACATGCTCAAAAATTCGAAACCAGCTGCCGAATCTACCAACATTTCTGCTACTGGCATAGCATATTCATCTTTAGGTGTAGCATTATTTAAATCCCTAAAATCTATGCATACTCTAAGAGTTCCATTCTTTTTAATGACAGGGACTATATTTGCTAACCATTCGACATACCTGGCAGCCCTGATGAATTTACACCTCAGCAGCCTTTCGATCTCCTCCTTAATCTTGGACATGATTTCTGGTGCGAATCTTCTTGGTAGTTGTTTTACTGGTCTTTTTCCTTCCTTAATAGGTAACTTCATTTCGACCATTTCTCTGCTTAACCCAGGCATTTCGTGGTAGTCCCAAGCAAAGCAGTCTTTAAACTCTCTAAGAAGAGGCACCAGCTTTTCTTTTAAACTTGAGGTGATATTGGCACTGATATATGTTGGCCTTTTCATCGAGCCATCTCCAATGTCGATTTCCTCCAAAGGATCTTGAGCCTGCATCTTTGGCACCTCACTTACGGGATTTTTCTCGAAACCCAGCGGCTCATCGTCATATATGCAATCCAGTCTTCGATCCTTTGTTTCTTCTTTCTCATGATCTTCGATCTTGGCTTCAACTGCCATATTTTGTTGAGACTCAGCCTCAAAGGCCGTATTTAGTCTATTCTCGGCCATATAAGCCGTAATTCTGGCCAATGCAGTGGCCTCAGTCATTTTAATCTTCATACATATTCCACCCAGTTGGTGGAATGACTCCATCTTCAGAGGGAACAGCATTAATTTCCTCCCTCTCCCATATAAACCCATAGGTCGGATGGAGTTTGACAGAGTGGATAACATTGTCACTTGATTCGACAATAGCCTCCTTGTCACCACAAGGTGCTATGTTAGCCAACTTTTTGTCAAAGGTTTGTGCAGTGACATTATCGACCTCTGACTTATAGAAGCTTTGATCTGCCTCTATATTTTCAACAATCCCATCCTCCCTCCAGATAATGAGTTTCTGGTGAAGGGTAGATGGCACAGCCCCAACTCCATGAATCCACTCCCTTCCTAATAGCAAGTTAAAATTAGCCTTAGACTGTATCACCAGGAAAAGAGTTGGTCGAACTATACTGCCTATAGCAACATCTACTTGAATGGCTCCCAAAGAATAGCCAGTTTTACCCTCATAATTCGAAAGCACAATGTTGTGGGCAGATAGATCTGTGTCATGTTTCCCGATCTTGTAGAGCATAGATCGAGGCATTAAGTTGACAGCCGCTCCTCCATCAATGAGCACTTTGTTGATTCCAACATTCTCAACTTTTGCCCTGATGAAAAGAGGTTTGAGATGACTTTTCATCTGAAAATCTGGCTTTTCGAAATAAGCTAATTGCTCTTCCACACAGCCATTATTCATAACATAGTAACATACTGGCTTTGGGTCAGCTATATCAAAATGATCGAACTCGCTTTCGATCTCAGTAACTTCAGATTGGACATCATATTCAGATGGCAAGATGGATACCACACAGATGACATCGAAATCTGACTCAGAATCCAATAGATCCTCATCCTCCATCTTGTCTTCATCCACTGGAGGCAAGAGCCTCTCTTTTACTGGCCTCCTAGATACTTCTCTATACTGGCCCGTCTGCAGATTCTGTTGAGCCAATTTCTTCTGACGCTGGAACCTACGCCATTGGGTCCTCGTCATAGGATTCTTTCCTTTGTAATTGTTCCTATAAGAGTACCTATTGGCCTCCTGTGGGCCAATTTGCTTTGTTCCACTCGAACCACCTACTTCCATGGTCCCTTTGTTGAACCTTATGAGTCCTTGGTGCATCCATTTTTCGACCGGAACTGAACCAGGAGGAACGAAAGTATTCCTTCGACCAGACCTCTGATTAGTATTCGACTGCACCATAACTCTTTTGTCTTTATCGAAACGTTGGTTCTGCTTTGCCCCCTTGTTAACAACTTGGTATTTCTTGAGGCCCTCAGTAGCCTCCTTATCACATACTGCACTGCAGCGAGGGCAAAGCATCACAATCTTGTTTTCGAGTTTGCATCTGTTCAAGAAATCAATTAACTCCTCCTCAGCCTGAGGATACACAACCTTCATTTGTTCGTTGTAATCCTCTTCAGATATGTCCTGAACTTGCACATGGGACACCTCCATTGTTTCGACCATCATTATTTCTTGGGGCTCCGCATAGAGAGTTTCAGCAGCTTTGGATGTTTCAGCATTTGCCTGAACAACCTTTGGTTTCTCACCAAATTTTAGCCTCCCTTCGTCAAGAGCCTTTTGAACCAAATCCCTGAAAAGAACACAACGTGAGGTTTTATGGCCAAGGAAATTATGAAATTTACAATAACCCCTTTTCTTCTGTTGTTCGATTGGGGGTACTTTCAGGCCCTTAGGAACAACAATCTGGCCATCTGTGACTAATAAATCAAATATTTCATCACATTTAGTTATGTCAAATGTATAAGTTTTAGACACAAATTTATCATTTTTAGGTTCAACAGGGTTTTTTCCATTGGAAGGTCTAAGGAGTTTACAAACATAAGGAGGTCCAGGTTTTAATTCTGCTAAATCAACCTCATTGTCTTCGATATCTTCATAAATAATATCGAACTCCTGGTCACTGTCATTGGTTTCGACATATGCAACCTTTTCCTTCTTGTGGAATTTAGAATTTCTAGCCTTTTCGGCCTTCAATCGTTCGAGTTGTCGAACTCTATCAGCCAATTGAGCCATATCCCTTAAATATTGGGTATCTAATTTCTTTCTAATCGAATAGTCTAGGCCACCAGCAGCCATTTCGACTAATTCATGTTCAGGGACTTGGGTGAAACACCTTGCCTTTAAGAGTCTGAATCTGTTCAAATAATCATCAATTGATTCAGGTGCCTTGCGTCGTACGCTAGCTAACTCTTTAAGGCTGATCTTAGACTGTCCCATATAAAATTGCTCATGGAAAATCCTTTCCAATTGGTTCCAATTATGTATGGAGTGAGGAGGAAGGGTTGTAAACCATGTAAAAGCATTTTTAGTCAAGGAACTAGGGAAAAATTTCATTCTTAAATTTTCATTATTAGCCAAATCCCCTGCCTCGACCAAATATCTAGCAATGTGTTCGACAGTGGACTCATTTGTCTCTCCTGCAAACTTAGTAAACTTAGGGATTTTCACACCCCTTGGTAATTCTGTCTGTAACACATACTCAGATAATGGAGACACAAAATTAGGCCTGTGTAAGCCTAAATTCAAACCATTTTGTACCAAAATCGTTTCGACCATTTGGGCCAGGTTATTCTGCCTATCGAAACGGTTTTGTTGGATATTCCCTATTACTTCATCAGCATTCTGGTTTCTATTTACCAATACTACACCAGGGTTTGGTTCGACCTGTTGGGCTGGTGGCTCTATGCGTGCCAACGGTTGTGGTGCTTGAGCCATTTGCATCCCTGGATTGTTAGGCATCTGTATCTCTTGGACAGGCGCCTGTATTTGGATCTGTCGAATTGGTGGTTGTTGTATGGGTGGTGCCCCAAAAAAGTCAGCAATTCGACTTATTTGATTTGTTAACATTTGGTAACTGTCATTTGTATTTTGAATTAAGGGGTTAATAACAGTTCCTATTTGTTGTGTTAACATGTTAACCATATCATGGTTACTTTCATCCATTTGTTGTCTAAGTGACAAAACGGATGTATTGGTTAAATGTTGAGGAATTACCCTACCTTGATTACCCGCTACAGATCCTGATGGAGAGGACATATTAAGATTCTCTATATTTGGTTGAGAGTTTTGCAACCCTGCCATCAAAGATGTAGGCATGCCATATAGAGGGTTTTGAGGCGGTCGAAAGGGACTTCCACTGGGATTCCCTAAACTAGGGTTATTCCATGGGGCAAAAGCAGACGCTGACGTGGTCGAACTTGCCAACGTCATGTTGGTCATGGGAGAAGATACCCCTGTCTGATTCATAACCGTCGAAGCGGTCGAACTTATCGTGCCAACAGTTTGGTCAGGAACTGCTCCTATGCCAGAATTTATATTGGCATTACTGACAGAGGTCTGCGTTGGTTGCCCCTCCATATTTGGAAGGTCATTGTTTCGATTACTTGGGGGTGGTCTAGCCATCCTTGTACGAGTTTTGAATTCTGTTAAGTGTGGAACAGATTTCCCACTTCTTAAATGCATACAAAATCAAAACAACTAAAAATGCAATAAACCAACTGCACTAAACAACTTTAATAATAATTTAAAACTAAAACACACAATTGACCAGTCCCACTGGGCGTGCCAATTTGTTTACGCCTGAATTTGGTAAACAACCGCTAGTCTAAGTTAATTGCTTGCGAGATCAACTAGTGAATCTCAGGAGCATGTCATTTGTGTGTTTGTGTTTAAATGTAAAGCTTTTGAATGTTCATCATTGCAACAAACGTTTACTGGTTCGAAATTTGCAGAAAGGAAAATTGTTTAACAGAAATCGAAATGTTGGAAGTAACTTGACAAGGAAAGGAAAATTGCAGAATTTAAAGGCTCCGCAAGTTCATTCGATCGAATGGACCATTTAAAAGACAGGAATTCTAAAGTGAAATGAAAAATGCATTGCATTCGAAATGTAAAGTTTACAGAAAACTTAAAATGGTTCACAAACGTACATTCTCCTTGTGTACTCGTTTCTCTCTGCGCTGGGTACTTTGAGTATCTAAGGATTTTGTAGAAATGATTTGTGACCCTGAAATCTGACTAAAAAACTGCTATATATAGATTTTCGAAAATAAACTGCCCTAACGGTCGAACGCTATCCTAACGCCAAGTGTCCTGCTACGTACACCTTGCATAACCGCTCCCTAGAACGGTTATCCACATTACTCGAGATCGAACTGATTTGGTGAAGATTTGTTCAGAAATTACGCTAAGTCTAGAACTCTTGCTGCCTCGACTTCGACTCGTCCATACACCAGTTCGAATTGCCCAATAGCTCGAAGTCCTCTTTCTTGTCTTAGCTTTGTACTTCGTAAATACTTCTTTGAACCTGGGAATTCCTTCTTAAAGACTCTCCTCTCTTTTCGATTCGAGCAGGTCCTGACCAGACTCTTGCTCTGTAATACACTTCGAAACCCGAGACGACATCTAATGCATACTTAGAGCATATTTTAGCTCGTCGAAAATATGGGCTAACAGGTCCTCATTACAGTAATTATATAATCCAAAGATTGAAGCTAACCATTAAATATTTACCTGTTGAATCTCAAAAAATTTATCAAGCATGTCCTCAGGAATGGACCAGTCAAAAATATCAAAGTTTTCCTTTATCCTTGCTGGATTAGAACTCTTGGGAAGCACACTATGGCCCATTTGCAGTCCCCATCGAAGAGCTACCTGTGCTGGAGTCTTTCCTAATTTCTTTGCGATCATATTTATAACTGGATGGTTAAGGAAATCACCTTCAAGCCAGGCAGGGGAACCCAAAGGTGAATATCCCTGAACATTTGCAATTAAATGTCACATTTTAACTATGAATTTTTTTATAAAGAAAATAGAAAAATGCTAGCATAACAACATATTTTCTAACACACTCTGCTATTGATTTAAATGTATTAAAAATTACAGTTTTGTGAATCACAGTTATTTAATGAATTTCAACTTATATTTTATTATTTAAAAACGTCTTAACAAATGATAAATGATAAAGAGTGTGTTTTTAACCTTCCTCAAAATTGAATACTCCATCACGCTAAGTGACAAACATGATCGGTAAGTGACTACTATTGTGGAAAAAATGAAATAAGATCATCAAGGGTTAGAAAACTTACAGAGAAGTGGACACCCTTAGATTTGCAAAAGGCCTTCAACTTGTCCTGCCTCCATGCAGGATGACACTCTGACTGGTTAACCGCAGGAGTAACACGAGCATACTCAAGCAATTCTCCCAACTTCTTAGTTGAGAAATTGCTTACACCTATAGCTCTAGCCTTGCCACTTTTATTCAAAGCTTCCATTGCCTTCCAAGTGTTAGGTATGTCTGATGGCACAATGTTTTCAGCCTTAAAGCCCACTGAACCCTTCTTCATTCGAATTGGCCAGTGAATCTTAATAGGAAAACTCATTAGTATATAATTGATAATGTTACAAATATGCATACTCCCCTAAAAAAATCATAATAATGCGCCACACGCAGGAGTATTAATTTAGGCCCCCTGTTCGAAACATACATACGTTGGAAATGTAGATACAAAATAAGAACTATGTAATATGAAATTAAAGCAAAAAATAATAATGCATCTGATATTTTGTTCAAACCATTTTACTGTCCATGAATCAAATTGAGACCTGAAAATGGTGAATTTTCATATAACGAGAATGCAAGTAAAAAGAGCCGGGGCGGGGGGGCAGAATGCAAAATAAATCCGAAATTCAAAACTTTATCTGAAGTTATATCTTAGATATTGTTTATCATTGTAGATTTTGACACTAATTAAATCCAGACATAACCCACATACTAAACATTTATAGAAGATTATATAGATATCGAGCAGTAACACATACAAGGTATAAATCTATATAATCAAGTTGCAAGTCTCTCAATGTTCTGTCCAGAGCTTCTGGTACATCTTCTGGAGCATGATCTGTACACCTGTCCATCATCTTAACTTCAGGTATAGAGAATCCTTTAGTTCTAGATATTAAAGACTAACTTAATGCATGATTCTACTACCATCACTTTAACTTTAAGAAGAAAGATAATTAATTTGGAACTGAAATAAAACCAGAGTTTAGAGGTGATCCATAAATCTTCTCGCTTGACTACACCCTCTTCAAATAACTTCTTTAATGCTAAACCAATCTACAACAGAGAGAATGAATCATAAACATTGGACATTTGGACCAAGACAATGTCGCAAAATTAAGGCATCATGTGAGAAGATAGATGTGTAAACATTATAGCAAATCACATATTGAAACTGAAAACATTATCCAATATTGCAAATAAGCAAATATTTTTGTTACATCCTTATTGGTAATGATCTAGATCAGTAATAATACTTATGAAGATGTCTAAAGATCTCTTAGGTGCAAGGTTTATGATTTATACCACTATTGATAGATGTATTAAAACTCTAATCAATACAAAAACAATGTGAATTGGAGTGTAGAATAACCTGCTAGGCTACTCAGTATTACATATATGTTGACTTAATTATTAGACTAAAAGCAATGTTATGCATGTACAGACACTAGCGAGCTAGTATTTTGTTGAATCGGGACATTGTTTATGATAATTACCTCCTCCTGATTGCCGTAAATTTGAGCACAATCAATATGGCGATAACCAACCTGAACCAATGAAGTAAATGGTTAGATACTTTTCTTTTTTAGCAAATTACACAAATATCTCCTTAAGTTTGGACATATTACATGCACATCTCCTTTTTTAAAATACATTTCTTTCGCATCTGTTACCGAATCTGTTAATTGTTTGTGTGTTTGTGAAAGATCAAAATTATCCTTCATAGTTCTGAAATCTCTCATTTCGCTACACCCTTACATGTTACGCAACCCCTAAATTAGAAATCCCCAAAATATGTTCTGCGAGGGTTTGAGTTCTCTCTCAGGTTCGATGACCACCATCTTCATATGCTAGGATTTTAATGATCACTGTATGCGTCTGCTTGGGTTAAAAGTAGATTTCTCCACTGCAGTGGTGTTCAGCTACGTTGGCTTCGACGATTGTATTTGGCCGGTGGTTCGAGCTAGTTGGTGTTGGTTTGGTTGTGGTTTGACCTAAACTGTTGGTGGATCAATTACTCACAAACGAATGAAGAAATCGAACAAGGGTATGAAGAAATTGATTTGGCCAACATGAATCAAACAAAAACTAATAAAGACATGAAAAACCCCTAAAATGTATGATTTAAACGGTTGGTGGAGAGAAGACATAAATATTTTTGTCATAAAAATTCTTTTAAAGGACCATGTGACTAACACGTAACTATTCTAGGTAAACAACATTAACATTGTCACTGGAGAAGGGATACTAGTGTACCTGAAATTCTAAAATAATGAGTATTTGTGTAAGGATCAAATATGGAGGAGATGTGTGTGTAATATATTCAAACTTGAGGAAGTGTTTGTGCATTTTGCTCTATTTTTTTTATCATAGTAAATGGTTAGATATGATAAGCTAATTGCAAAAAAGTTTAAAACCTATTAAAATCATTAAATGCAACAATCCAGCATGAAAATTATAAGTGCAACTAACCATTTTTTCATGTCATCACTTGATTCAAAATATTTTTGCTCAAAATTTGGAGAACATGTCCACGTTAGTGGATTAGAAACAAATAAAAGTTGGGTCTGGTTTACAATCTTGGTTAAGGGCTTACTTTGTGATGGTTTATACTAAAGTAAAGGTAAAAATAGGTATGTTAGGCTTTATAGGAATTGAGTATAGCTTGTTTATATAATAGATTAAATTGTAATTTTGATCCTTTCATAATTTTAAATTCACAATTTTAATTACTTTATTTTAAAAAGACATTTAGTCTTGCTATTTTTTAGGATAAACAATTTTAGAGTAAAAGTAATTTTTGTATTAAAATAAATTTACAAATTATTTATGTAAATAATTTATATATTAATTTATGAAACTTAATTTTAAATTGGTAAAATTAAAATCAAAATAAGTAAATGGTTCAAAATAAAAAATATATAAAATAATATAAAAATGATTTATATATTAAATATTTTTAAATTTTTATAATTAAAAAATTAATAAATCTTGACTAATAGTACATGTAAAAATAGTGGTTATAAAACTAACTAAAAAAACAAATGAGTTTACTACCTTATTTTTGAATAAGAGGCTATGAGTTCAATTCTTAATCCTTTTTATTTTTTATTTTATTTAACTTCATGTCACATAAGTATCATATTAACAACCTACATAAATGTCATGTTAGTATTAATATATCACATCAAAACCAATATTTAACTTTGGATGGTCAATAGACTAAAGAATCAGAATTGTTTATTCTAAAAAAATAAGAGATTAAATGTCTTGATTTACAAATAGGAGACTAAAATTGTATATTTAAAATTAAAGGGAGACCAAAATTACAATTTAGTCCATATGATATAAATATATTTTTAGGTCTAATCTAACTTGCACGATAACTCATTTAAAAACATACTTTGAATCGAAATAAGACCTCCATGAAATTTTAAGCTTAAGTTTAACTATTTGTGTAGGTCAACATGATTAACATTTAAAAACATAAATAATAATAATAATAATAATAATAATAATAATAATAATAATAATAATTATTATTATTATTATTATTATTATAATTATAATAAGAGAAAATTATACTTGCATCCTCAAAGTTTTTTTTTAAATTACACATAACACTATTTTTTTTATGTTCCTCCACTAACCTCTTTTATGTTTGAAACATTGCACTGATACTTTCTTATATATTAAATTAATACTCCCTACAAGGGATACAGTAATAGTTAAAAAAAGGGGATACTTGTATAATTTTACGAAACCTCAAGAGTGATTAGTGTAATTTACTCTAATAACAACAACAATAATAATAACAAATATTTATTTGTTTATTCAAATAGGTCAACTTATTAGACATAATTTTTTTTTGAATGTACTAGAGCTTAGACTTTTTAACTAAATAGGATTTAATAAAACTTGTAGTCTAATTTATTTTCTTATCAAGCATGACTTGGCCTAGCCTATTGTAAGCTAGGTCATAAGGTCCTAATCGAGTAGTCTGGTCTATTTCCACTCTTAGCACTAAGTGCCATCCACTTTAGAGTCATAGATTGAAACTATGTGTTTTTGGCACTAAACACAACCTTGGGTGCAATAAGTGTAAAATCTCCAGAATTTGATGTTTAAGCCCTATCTTTATGGTGCCAGGCAACATTGCTATGTGGCTAAGTGGAGAACCCTTAGAGGCTTGTTCTTGACTCCTAGGCTATGTTTGGTATAGAAGGATAAAAAGAGATGAAAATGTGAGAGATGAAAAAAGATGAAAGAGAGTGTAAAGTAAAATTGTTTGATAGAGATAAAGAAAGTGTAAAAAAAGATGAAAGGTTTGAATTAAAGTGGTTAGGTATGTAAGAAAAAAAATTAACTATTTACAAAATTCCCATTTTACTAGAAAGTAAAAAGTGGAACATTGTGAAGTGACAAAAATACTACAAGGGGAAGTTGAATGGTATTTTCACAAACTTTGATTTCTTTTTTAAAATAAAGTGTATTATGATATAAGTTTAGAAATAGACAATTTATAATGAAGAACTACTCTGAACTCAAAATGAAAATGCAAATTGTTCTAAACAAGAGTTTTCACAGTTTAAAACTCCTTTTTTTAAAGGTTTGTTTTGTTGAAAAGACTAATAAAAAGAGTTCAATTTTAAGTGTGTTTATCATAGGAGTTTTTGTCTTAGTGATAATCAAAAACTAGTAAATAGTTTATAGTTTAAAATCAATGCAAAAAGAGAAGGAATATGATGCACATTAATTTTTATATTGATTCATCCCAAACTTAAACTATGCCCAATGCTCACTCTTCAAGATAGGATTTCACTAACATAATCACTATTGGATCAATAACCATTGGATTTCAACAACTTGTCAGCAACCCCACTGGACTTCACTCTTTGCAATTATTAGACCAGTTACACCATTGGTTACACAAGTAAACTTGATATATATTTTAACTCAAAATCTGAAGTAAATTATACAAGTAAAGTTGATATATATTTTAACTCAAAATCTCATGACATTAAATTTAAAGATTTTTCTCTATTAAGTTGTTTAACTTTTTCATTTTTATTTAACGTGAAAATATTTGACTTTCACAATTAAACTCTAACAAACTTTTATATTTCTTCTAAAATTTTCATTTTGAGAATCTTACCATAAATGGATAAGCATTCTCACAATAAAACAAAAGTACATCAAACCAAATATGACAGTTGTATTGTAGATCCATATCTCAAAAGTTTGGTAAATTTCTAAGTTAATATATGCTAAACTACCATTCAACCAAGAAACTCCGGATCCACAATATAGCGAATAAAAAAGAAAGAGAATCACAAAGTACGTGTAAGGATAATATAGTATAGGAGGAAAAAACCTCGACGGCATGAGCTATAACATCACCAACAACACCAGGATCAGCCAGCCAAGTTCCCAGCCCTAGTGAAGGGATATTAGCTCCAGTGTTTAGCTCGAAGAACCGGATTTCGTTGCTCATTTTTGTCACCACAACACAACCCGATAGAGCATATTAAAGATAATGCCAGCTGTGCATGGAACAAGGTGGATGAAAAATAAACACGTGGGTGCAACCGAATATACAACCATTGAATGCACTCCCACTAGCTCCTTGGACTCTTGCGTTGGCGTTAATATCTAGCTAATGTGATGTACATATTTCAGCGAGGCCATGTGTAGAGCTAGAACCACGTACACTACATAATTCTAGACAAACTTGTTAGGACCCGGTGTGGTGCCTCTTCAGTGTTGAACTCTAGTTTATTTAAGTAATGATACATAGATATTTTAATATTTTACAAATTCCGTTAATATTTTTTTTTCTTATTACATCATAATTTCTATTATATATATATATATATATATATATATATATATTTTTTTTTTTTCTCTCTAGTTATCCAATATGTGTTAGGGGCATCCATATAATCTTTTAATTTTATTTTCTCTCCAAACAATGAATTAGCTATTACGTAGGGATATATGAATGTTTCTATATTATATACACTTCATCAATAATTATTTTTCTATATTTTCTTCATATCACATCATAATACTCATCATACCTATCTTTCTTTTTCTTCCATTTCTTTATCTTTCTAGATGTTAAATAACATATAATTAGGCCTACCCTTCTCTTTCTTTCATCTCTTTATCATTCTAGATGTTAAATAATATATAATTAGGTGTCCGTTGATATTTTTCTTAGTTATTTAATTCTAATATTTTTATGGAAAAATCTACTTGTATATGCCAAATGTTATTCAACATAGTGAGAGAGAAAATAAAAAGAAAAAAATATATGCATAATAAATGATATGATGTGATTAGAAGAGATAAAAAAATGAAAAATATTAATGAAGTGTTTAAAATAATAAAATGTTAAAATATCATTAATCTATTTTTATCTCTTTCCTTACCCTTATTTTTTATTCTTCTTATTCTTTTATTTAATATTTTTCACATATTTTTTTTCCTATATCCAGTTTCTTTATGGCATGTTGATTTAGAAACGAAAGTAAAGTATGTAAAAATGAGATCTACACAATTATTTCTCTATTTTTCTCTTCTTTTCCTCAACCAAAGACCTAACATTTGAATGATTTGATTGATAGACTATTTAAAGACAATTTGTAAAAAGTTACAAAAAGTAAAATTCTGAAAAAAGAAGTGTTCCCCTGCAGACTACTTGTTTCTATTACTCATATCATACATATTTGAACCCTGCTATTATCATCAGGAGAATTTGCCAAATTTTAAGCCAAAAGGTTCTTTCTTTTTTCATCAGGTACATTTTTGCTCAGTAATTCTTTGCGGGTTTGGCTAAATGAGAAACGCTGACAAGATGCTTTTTAACACTTTCTTTCCTGTAAATTCTCTTATTGAGCGAAATTCATGCAAGTCTAACTCCTCATTTGATTGATCTTATTCACAAACTAACAAGACTACGTGAATTTCAACCATTAGAATAGAATCTATTAAAAAGAACTAGATAGCCAGTATGTTCTCAGCACTCCTTTTCCCAAATAGACACATTCATGATTTGGAAATCTGACCCCTAACAATTTTAATCATGTATTCAATCTCACCAGCAACTTCTTTCATCGAAGGCCCTTTTTGCCTCTGCTCATCCAAGCAGGCAGTTGCAAGATACCCCAATGACTTCATAGTTTCCAATTCCAACTCATTTGCTCCTTCTTTAAGCAAAGGATCAACCACATCCATCAACTTGTCCTCAACCATTTTCCTCTTCCCATACATGGCCAAGTTCACACTCTCTTCCTCCCTATTGAAATCAATTGCCTTCTGAGCAGTGAGCAACTCCATCAACACCACTCCAAAGCCATAAACATCGCTCTTATCCGTCAACTGAAAGTTACGGTAATACTCCAGATCAAGATACCCCCGTGTCCCTTGAGCACTAGCGAAAATATGGCTATTGTTCTCTTCAGCCAATTCAACAAGCCTAGATAGCCCAAAATCAGAAACCTTTGCATCAAGATTGTCATCAAGAAGTATATTGCTCGATTTCACGTCGCGATGGTAAATTGGAGGCTCGGCTGCAGAATGCAGATAACAAAGCCCTTCAGCTGTCTGGTGTGCAATTTTGAGTCTTTGGTGCCATTTGAGGGGTTCCCTCGAGCCAGAAGAGTGGCGATGAAGGTAATTGAAAAGGGTCCCATTTGAAATATACTCGTATATTAGCAAAGGGTGTTCAAGTTCCAAGCAACAGCCAAGGAGTCTCACTAGGCTTCTGTGGTTTACTTGGCAGAGAATTTGGACCTCGTTTTGCATTTGATCAATGCCTTTGGTGCTTCCAAGCTTGGCACGCTTGATGGCGAAGACGGTTCCATCATCGAATGTTCCCTTGAAGACTTCACCGAAGCCACCAGAGCCAATGAGGTTTTCTTGGGAGAAATCGTTAGTTGCTTTTTTTATCTCTCTGCCAGTGAAGATTCTTGATGAAAGCACTGGCTTTGGCACTTGAGATTTCTTTCCTCTTTTTTATTTTGGCCTCCTTTGCTTGATTATGCTTCTTGTAGAAAATGAATCCAATAACTATTACAATAGAGACTATTCCTCCTAAGGAAGCAACCACTGTTGATAACAGAAGAGTTTAGGGGGAAAAGAGCACAAACACAGTGGTTAGTTACAACTACAAGAAAATTGCATTTGATAAAGAAATCTTGTATGAGAGAAAAAAGTGAAACATAGGAGTGCTCAGTTATTTGTAGAGTTTGAATCCCTTGTCAGTATTTGATACAAGGAATGTATCATGTGATCAGAGGAGTGTTTACACAAGAGGATAACAAAGAAATCTGTAACATACAACTATACATGATGTTTAGAATTTTAATGCTTGCATGATCATATAGAAAAGTCACATAACATTGAGATTTAATCTTAACCCATCTCATTCTCTCATAATAGAAGTTCTCTTAAAATCCCCTTTTCATATAATAATAAAGATTTATGGTCACACCAAATATTGCACACCAATATCTCAAGTGATCCGAACTGATATTTGTTGGCATATAGCAGAAGAAACTTTTAACAGAGTTACTACATATGATACACACATACCAGCCCGAAGCATTTTCTTTTTCTTCCGAACTTTGCAGTGGCTATCTTTTCCATGTCCTTTGCACTTTGTATCTGCAGGTTAAAAAACAAAAAATAAAACTAAAACAAGAACAAAGGATACAGAATAAACAAGCATCTATAATAATTGGTCTCGTGAGCCTCACATTAGTTGGCAGCCTAAACATAAATCTAAAAAAATATATAAAGCAACTGAAAAATGATAAAAAGATAAATAATACTCTGTAACAACCGGCAAAAATATCAAATGAGTGGTACGGACTCAAATATCATGAACAAGATCTTAAGTTCAAATTTTATAAAAAAAAATTGATTAAAATTTGAGAGAGAAAAACTCACTAAAGATCCCTGATCAAGTTTTCCATAAAAAATAGTCATCAAATAGTCTCAAACCCCAAATGGTTACAAACTAAAGGTCTCAACTAATCAGAATTATACTTTTAATAACATTAAATGTTTATTTTAAAAAATATATGCATGTCATGAGTTAAAAATCACAAACCCACACATCAAACTCATTCAATATGCAAACTAAAGACATGTTTGAGTTCTAGTTGAAGTTATGATGACACGCATTCTCATAAATATCAAACAGATGAACGCAGAAGATAATTTTTGGATCCGTTGACCAGAATAAAATTTTGGAAGGTACAAACATTTAATCAAACATGCACTAAATTGCCAATATATATAAGCCCACATGTATATGGGTTAATTCTCACTGGACTCGAGCCCATACATGTTGCAACTTAACTATTTATTTCAAAATAAATAAATACTTTTTGGTTTTAAAATAAAATACTGCACATTCTTTTCAAAAAAAAAAAAATACAGTATGTTACTACTTATTCATTTTATATAAGTAATATCAAATTTTAAAGTATATCTTAGTAAATAAATAAAACATTAGATTAGCTTTGAGCCATACTCTGTTTCTGAGTTTGAGGTTGTCACGAACCATTGATCCGGTCCCACTTAAATCCAACATTGCACAAGCACCTTTGCACCCCACCACCAGCGGGGCCTACTCAACACTTGGAGTTCAACAATTCCTTGCAATCTATTGGCGTCGTACAAACACGTTCCTGTGGTGCCACCCACTCGATCCCCACCCCAGGCTCCGGCCACCGCTTTCCCACCGCCACAGCCGTCGTGCCGTTTAAATCCACCAAACTCTGATACGCCGCGCACCCTCCATCGTGTACCCGAACCACGTACTCTTTGCGGGTCCCACCACTCTTGTACTCGCAACACACTCCCACGCGCACACACGCGCCAAAATCCGCGTGCTTCTTAACGTAGCTGTGGCACGCGCCGCTTGCGGTGCAGTTCATCGAAGGCGCGTGGGCGGTGCAGTTGAAGAGAAAAACGGTGTTTCCTGAAGCCATGCTAAATGGAAGGGTTTCGTTCAGGTGCATGCCTTCGCTGCGAAAATCTGTGGACACGCACGACTTCGGTGCAGGCGATGCGGGTCGGGTAATGATCCTACGGGCTAGCGGGTCAATGGACCTGATCGGGTAAGATGTTCCGGCTAGGGCATCGAACCACAGTGTACCCTCGGTGCACCGGATCTTGTACCACGGGTTGCCACAATCGGTTCCCGTGCTTAATGGATACGGAACCGGGTACGGACCGCAATTCCCGCACTTACGCAAGGCCTCGGCGCTTGATAGAAACTATGCTATTGTTGTGAATATTAGCATTGTAATGTTAGGTTGGTCCATGAAAGTGCTTAATGGAACCATATCGTAAAAAAGAAACAATTGCTGCTATATATGACTGTTGTTACTTGTTAGATATTTTAATTATTTTAATTTTCAGTTGAAATTAAAGGGGAAATGATTAATAAAGAGAAAATTATAAGCAAATGGTTGTCACTCAGCCACATATGTGTGTGTAGGAGAATGTGAAATTAGCTACGCTTTTCCAAAAATTTGTGCAATTTTATGTAAATGTACAGATATGGTAATTCCACTTGATGCAGAGGAGTTGGACATGGTTAAAAGGGCCGAGATTAGTCAACTTTAAACGTATTAGTGTACGATCTGGGAAACATTGCCTGTAGCTGATTTTGATTTTCTAAAATTAAAGTATACTAGTGTCTCTCTTTTCTAAGGAAGATATGCATGTTTCTCTTTCACCATGCATGAATTGACGATGGTTCGATATTGTTTTCGTAGATTCATATCATCAGACGTGGTTTTGTTCTGGATTAAATGTTTGAGGAAAATTTTAAGAGCAAATTATATTAACACTTCTTGAGATTTTATATAATTATATAAGTATCTTACCTTTTTAATTATTACTTTTATCTTTTCTGAATGAGAAGTTAGTATAAGGATTGTGGGAGTATCAGTGAATGTTTTTAAACATATAAATAGGTGTTACTGTAATACTTTTAAAATTAAAAGGAGGTTAGAGTAGGAAAATAAAAAAGAATAAGGTTATGTGTAATTATACAAAATTTCAAAAAATATTACTGTAATTTACTCAAATTTTACTATAAAAGACTTGGAAACGACAAAAAATGAGATAGCTAAGTTATAATTTATGTACGTACTCCCTTCTAACTTAAATATAAATAAATTTAACTACTAGACGTGTGGATTAAGAAATTTAATTAATAATATTTAATTCAAAAAATTTTATTTAAAATCTATTTTCTTTCTTAAAATATTCTTCATAATAGTACTTGTAGAATAAAAATAAATGATTCACGGAAAATAAAATTATTAAATGAAGGGCATAATAGGAATAATATCATTAAATAAGATAAAAATTAATTAATATTTACTTATATTTATGTTAAAAAAAATTTATTACTTATATTTAGGTCCGAAAGAAATATGTTTAATTATTTATCACTTTATGGATTGAAGCTAGATAGAGTTCTAGTAGCGAAGAATCTAAGTAGTTTGTACAAATTTTTAATCTTATTGTTGCCTGTATTAAAAATAGAAGGAATTAACGATAATGTTAGATTTTCAATTGAGTCAATCCATTAGTGTTATTATACACAAATTCCTTATAATTTTGGGAAAGACCGAAGTCATCTACATAATGTTAGTTAGAGGGCACAGGAAACATCATATCCGAATGAGATTTAATTTCATATAACTATATATGTAGTTAAGATTTAATGTAAAATATTTTATGTTTTTTAAAAAAATTTACATAATTTTTAAGTGGTCATGTGACATTAAATCTTAATTGTTTATATTTGATTATATAGTCTAAATTTAATCATTTTCTTCTTATATAAGATACACTCATCTCATATGATATTTTCTCTCTTGATATCAGTTAACATCTAAATAAAGAAAAATTAAGTACTAATCTATTGAACACTAGCATTATTTTTAAACAGTAGTAAGAAAAACATTTTTTTTAAACAGAAAAAAAATTAGCACTAGAGTTAGCGATCAAATGCCACTACTTTTTTTTTCTAACCATAGTATTGATATAGAATTTCCCCCACCGAAAACAATGATAAATTTTCGTCGGATATCGTGAGTGCGCACAAGGTAAGTATTATCCTTTCAACAAGATCTATTTTATACCCAAAGATCAATTAAGATTCGAATCATGGATCACTTGATTAAGGAATACATATCGTTATCACTTGTGTTAACCTGTTTGTACCAAATGTCACTACTAATTTCATCATTGTGATACTCATTTAGAGACCATCAGTGATTGTGTTTAAATTGTATTTTTTTTTAAAAATACAGTTAAATTTAGCAAGTGAATTAATTATCATACTTGCAATTGTTAATATGGTCTCCAAATAAAAAGTGAGAAAAATGTTACAACTTATTATTAATTAGTTATCAATAACCCATTAGAGTCAATTGAGTGATGAAGGTTTAGGTCATTTGCATGGAGTCCCAAGTTTATCATTGTATACCAATAAAAAAAATTAACAATCAATTATAGCAAATCAATACTAGTTAACCAAGTGATTGGACACAAGTGGTTAATGTGCTAAAGTTAAGGTTGAATTGTTCGGGTAGTACATGAGTTCGATCTTTGGTGGAAATAATTCTTGGTCAGGTTTTACTTACCTCGACTTGAATTAGTCAGGATCCATTTCTTCTAATGAACCAAAGGGTTAAACAAAAAAAAAAAGGAAATGTTAGCTATCAATGTCAAAATTTAGTCGCTAAACACGCTAGTCATCAAATTTAATATGAACACTATATGGTGATTACTAGGTACGTCTCTATGTACTTTAGCAAACAAATCTATACCAAAGCAACCAAATATTTTGGTCGCTAAAAGTTATTTTCTTGTGATCGTATGTGTGATATGTCGTATTAGATCTTCTAATTTTAGAGAAATGAAGCACATGCCAAAGTTGATTTAGGGTAAGAAACATGGAAAAAAAATCATATGCTAAAAGATAAAGAAATTAAAATGACTATGCATTAACAATATAAAATAGTTTTATATTATCATCCAATTAGAAACAAATGTTTATGATAAGTTTGATGACTTTAACAAAATTTTCTTAAAATTTATATGAACGGTAATTTATGATTGGATGACAGAGTAAAACTATATTGAATCATAAATAAACTTTAAAAGATATTGCCTCTAGAGGATATTTCCAATAAATAGCTAGAATGAGTACATTTTTATGGTTTTGACTATATTATACCTTTAGGCCTTTGAGTTGTCCTAAGTGGAGTGTATAAATTTAAAACTAACAGTCATCAAGTTCGCAACACATGACGATCATCATTATTAGTCACATCCAATTTCCTTTCTACATCAACAATAATATATATGTGAGATCACCCTCTAATCTTTTGATCATTAGGGACAACAAAGCCTAATATGATGCCCAATAATGAAATTAAATTACTTGTGTGAATTATAGAGTTAAGGTATGAAAATGATGCGTTTCAATTTCAAATGATGAGACCCCTCTAGTCTTGGGCCCTAGGCATTCGTCCCTCCAAACATAGCCTAAGGTTGAGCTTTAACACCTCTACTTTCAATCATTTATAAAGAACATTCCAAAAGCAAAACAACGTTTTCCACCCAAAATACACCTCTACTCAAACCTTCTAACCAAACCATGACAATTATAATTTCTAATTACAACCACAAAAATCTAAAAAACACAAGTTCAACATTTACAAAAAGATCTAGATTTAAAAATCCAGGGTCAAGGAGAACAAGAGAACCCATATCTCCAGATCTATTGAAAATCAACATAAAAATCTGAAAAACCAGAAACTCAACATTTAGAAAGATCTAGAGTTACAAACCGAGGTTCAAAGAGAACACAAATATGTTGCTCTTCCAACTTGTGCACAACAAAAAAGGCAATTTTCCAAACATGTATTAAAAAAAGAGAACAAAGTACAATTTTTTCTGGTTGTGGGAAGAGGTTAAGGTCGTGATTCAGCAAATCGGGGACGAGGTTAAGGATGGTGACGAATCGTGGATGAGATTGAGGAATAATGGCAAATCAAGGAGGAGATTGAGGAATGGTGGCAAATCAAGGAGGTGGATGAGGAATGATGGCAGATCAATGGCAAGGTTATGGTCATGGCCATTGACGACATTAAACTTCATCCTGGAGGAGGACCACACAAGGCAATGCCAGGAGGAGGAGCACGGAGGAAGAGATGAAGGCGGGGGATGCTAAGAAGGGAGCTACATATCTATTTTGGTACAGATGGATAGTTATGTTTAGTGAGGGTAAAAATGACTTTTCGAGAATAAAAAATAAATAAAAGTGTTGAAAAATGGTGTTGCACCGATGCACCACTTAATTGGTAATTCATATACGACCCCTAGTTGTCTCCAATTTCGATGTTAGTCCCATTTTAAATTTATTCACTAATTTAGTCCCCCAATTATGTCAAATCATGTAAATGTGGTCCCTAAGTCTAGATTTGAACATTGACTGACACAAAGAAACGTTGATTACCACGTGTCACGTTCTGATTGGACATAAAAAGGTGCACACAAGAGTCAACTCTAACATTTTTTTTGTTCATCGTCCAATTAGAATGTGACACATGGAAATCAACATTTCTTTGTGGCAGTCAACATTCAAATCTGGACTTGGAGACTACATTTACATGATTTGACATAATTGGGGGACTAAATTTGTGAATAAATTTAAAAGGGAACTAAAATCGAAATTGGAAACAACTAGGGGGATCAAAAATGCAATTTTACCTTCATATATATAAAAATAAATGGTAATTCGCCGAAGAGAAAACCCATTAGTGTTGGCTTTAAGTTAGTTCTTTCTCTGCATTTTCTTGTTGTAAAATATAACAATCAAATAAAAAATGTTATACGTGTTGCATGCCAACAAATATTTCCATTATAATTTTCTTTAACATAAAAACTAAAATAATGTTTCCTCTTTTTTAACCTCTCAACTCTTTGCTTTTCATAGTGTTACAAAATTAAAGAAAGAAAAAACATATCAACCATCCTAAAAACATGACATTTTGATTACATTTGATATATATACAGAGAAAGAGGGGATTGTTAACATATTCTCATCCTTTTTTTGTTGGAGTAGGTTAACAATATACACCATAAGTTTTGGAAAAAAAAAATCAATTAGTTCTTTTGTTTTAATAAATTGATTAGGATTGTTAAAGTCATTTAACATTTTTTTAAAAAAAGAAACTTGATAACTGCTATGTATAGGTCAATTTTGGGATTAAATCATATAGGAATTGTTACTTTTCTCTCATATTTCTTCCTTTTTGTGTGAATAATTGGAATTTTAACATCATTTAAGTTTTTGTGCAGAAAGTGTTAAAATTTTGTGAATTTATAGTGCTTGGTGAATAATTGACGTAAAAAAACAAAGTAAAGCCCAAAGAAGAAAAATTGAAGATCTGAAGACCCTCGCTCCACGCGCAGCACTCGCTCAACGTAAAGAAGTCACATGGAAAAGCAAAATAGCACATGAAGGCATGCTTAGTGTGAGTCGGGCATTAAGCACGTGACCACTGACTCACTCGCTAAGCGCGACGGTCGCCCTTAGCGCGAGGTTGAGTAAATTTTAAGCTGACTTAACCTAAAAAAAAGGAAGAAGCAAAGGAAAAAAACACACTGAGACACATAGCTACACACAAAATATTCCAGAGAATACAATTTCTTACAGAAGGCAAAGGTCAGAAGCAGGAGAAGCAAACATTAGGAGTCATTTCTTTCCTCCAAGAAGAGACAGAGGTTGTGAACTTAAGCATTGGCGGAGAGAAAAAGGAGGTCAAGGTCGACACGTGTATGTCTGAGAAGGTCCGAGATGAGTTAGTGACTCTATTGCGAGACTACCAAGACATCTTCACTTGGACCTACCAGGATATGCCTAGTTTAAGTTCAGAAATCATGCAACATAAGCTACCTTTAAATCCCAAATGCTCCCCAGTAAAGCAAAAATTGAGGATAATGAAGCCCGAGATGTCCCTAAAGATAAAGGAGGAAGTGAAGAAGCAATTTGACGCTGGTTTCTTGGCCGCTGCTTGGTACCCACAATGGGTCGCCAATATCATGCCATTCCTGAAAAAGGATGGGAAGGTGCGAATATGTGTGAACTATCGGGATCTAAACCGAGCCAATCCAAAGGATAACTTTCCTTTACCCCACATTGATGTTCTTGTGGATAACACGACCAGTTTTGCCCTATTCTCTTTCATGGATGGGTTTTCGGGTTACAATCAGATAAAGATGGCATAAGAGGATATGGAAAAGACAACCTACATCACTCTATGGGGAACCTTATGCTATAAGGTAATGTCATTTGGGATGAATTCCTAGATGAGGATATTATGGCCTTGTTTGAAGAGGAGGTTAAAGATGTGTGTAGAAGCAAGCTTCATGATGATGAATCAAGTAGTTTTGATGATGACAAAGATGATGACAAAAAGCCCAAAGAATGATTTCAAGATTCAGTCAACAAGTTCAAGATCAAGATAAATTTTAAGTTTCATGAGAAGAAATCAAGAAGATTCAAGAATCAAGAGAAGTCTGATTTCAAGATTCAAGAGAAGATGAATTCAAGATTCAAGAGAAGAAATCAAGAAGACTTCACAAGGGAAGTATTGAAAATATTTTTAAAAAAAGAAACATAGCATAGTTTTGTTTTTCAAAAGAGTTTTTCTCAAAATTTTCTAAGTTACCAGAGTTTTTACTCTCTGGTAATCGATTACCAGTTTCCTGTAATCGATTACCAGTGGCAAAGTTTGATTTCAAAAGCTTTTAACTGAATTTGCAACGTTCCAATTGTTTTTTAAATGGTGTAATCGATTACAATATATTGGTAATCAATTACTAGTGTATCTGAACGTTGAAATTCAAATTCAATTGTGAAGAGTCACATCTTTTCATAAAATGCTTTGTGTAATCGATTACATGGTTTTGGTAATTGATTACCAGTGACAAGTTTTGAATAAAAATCAAGAGATGTAACTTTTCCAATGGTTTTCAGGTTTTTCTCAAGGTTATAACTCTTCCAATGGTTATTCTTGACCCGACATGAAGAGTCTATAAAAGCAAGACCTTGACTTGCATTTCAATAACTTTTTTATATATTTTTTTACAACCTTTGAATCTCTTTGAACATCTTCTTGAACTTCTTCTTCTTCTTCCTTTGCCAAAAGCTTTCTGAGTTTTCTGGTTTCCAAACTTTGTTCTTTCACAGAAAACAAAAGTGTGCTATTCATCTTTTTCATTTTCTTCTCCTTTTGCCAAAAAGAATTCGCCAAGGACTAACCGCCTGAATTCTTTTTGTGTCTCTCTTCTCCCTTTTCCAAAAGAATGAAGGACTAACCACCTGAATTCTTTTGTGTCTCCCTTCTCCCTTTTCAAAGAATTCAAAACGACACAGTCTGAGAATTCTTTTGATTCTTCCATTTCCCTTAAACAAAAGATTTCAAAGGACTAACCGCCTGAGATATCTTTTGTTTCCCCTTCACAAAGTTTCAAAGGACTAACCGCCTGAGAACTTTGTCTTAACACATTGGAGGGTACATCCTTTGTGGTACAAGTAGAGGGTACATCTACTTGGGTTGTTGTAACTAAGAACAAGAGAGGGTACATCTCTTGTGGATCAGTTCAAGTGGAGAGTACATCCACTTGGTTATTCAAAGAGAACAAGGGAGGGTACATTCCTTGTGGATCTTTGCTTGTAAAGGTTTTTACAAGGTTGAAAGAAATCTCAAGGACCACAGGTCACTTGGGGACTGGATGTAGGCACGGGTTGTTGCTGAACCAGTATAAAATTCTTGTGTTTGTCTTCTTCTTCCCTACACTCTTTAATTTTCGCTGTTCACTTTAATTATCGCTTTTACTTTTGGTTAAGTTTCTATTTTTGTTCTTTACTTTCTTAACTTTGTAGTAAAAGCCTAATTGAATCTAGTAACATTAAGAAGGATACATTTTTTTTTAATTAGTAAAGGTTCACTAATAATTAATTCAACCTCCCCTTCTTAATTATTCCGAGGCCACTTGATCCAACAATGAGGACAAGGATAAGTGGATTGTGTGGTTTTATGGTGCGTCTAATGCACTAGGCCACAGGATTGGGGCAATATTGGTTTCCCCGGATAAGCAATATATACCTATCATGGCTAGGTTGTGTTTTGATTGCACAAACAATATAGCGGATTATATCAGGAAATTGATGGGACTCTTTGATGACATATCATTTCATCATATTCCTAGAGAAGAAAACTAGATGGTCGACGCCCTTGCTACTCTATCGTCCATGTTCAAAGTGAGCCCTCACGGAGATTTGCCATACATCAAATTCAGATGTCGTGTTGACCCTGCACATTGTTGTTTGATAGAAGAGGAGAAGGATGGTAAACCTTGGTATTTCGATATCAAACGATACATTAAAGACAAGGAATACCCACCTGAGACCTCTGACAATGACAAGAGGACATTACGAAGGTTAGTAGCCGGTTTCCTCCTGAGTGGGGATATCTTGTACATGAGAAACCATGACGTGGTGTTGCTTTGATGTGATGCAAGAGAGGCCGAACAAATACTAGTGGAGGTCCATGAGGGATCCTTTGGTACACATGCCAATGGACATGTCATGGCCCGAAAGATTCTGAGGGTGGGGTATTACTGGCTCACTATGGAGAAAGATTGTTGCATTCATGTGAGGATATGCCATAAATGCCAGACCTTCACTAAAAATGTTAATGCTCCACCTATACCATTGAGCATATTGGCAGCACCATGGTCACTCTTAATGTGGGGCATAGACGTGATCGGGGCCATCGAACCCAAGGCTTTAAACGGGCGTCGCTTCATTTTAGTCGCCATTGATTACTTCACCAAATGGGTGCAAGCAGCTTCATATGTCAGTGTGACTAGAAATGTGGTGATTAGATTCATTAAGAAGGAGATAATTTGTAGATATGGGTTACCCAGAAAGATCATCACCGATAATGCCACCAATTTAAACAACAAGATGATGAAGGAAATGTGTGAGGACATCAAAATCCAACACCATAATTCCATGCCTTATGTGGAAGCAATGACTTCCAAGATTATTTTGATGATGCCAAAGAATCAAGAGGTAAGCAAGTTCCAAAGAATCAGGCTTCAAGAATCAAGTCTCAAAGAATCAAGATTCAAGAACAATTAAGTTTCAAGATTCAAGAACAATTAAGTTTCAAGATTCAAGAGAAGAAGACTCAAGATTCAAGATTCAAGAGAAGTTGATTTCAAGATTCAAGAGAAGAAATCGAGAAGCAATAGTCAAGACTTCACAAGGGAAGTATTTTTTCAAAAAATCCAAATATAGCACAATTTTGTTTTACAAAAGAGTTTTCTCAAAAAATTTCTAAGTTACTAGAGTATTTACTCTCTAGTAATCGATTACCAATTTCATGTAATTGATTACCAGTGACCAAATTTGATTTCAAAATGTTTTTAACTGATTTGCAATGTTCCAAAATATTTTTCAAATGGTGTAATCGATTACACTATATTGGTAATCGATTACCAATGTATCTGAATGTTGGAACTCAAAATCCAATTGTGAAGAGTCACAACTTTTCATAAAATGTATTGTGTAATCGATTACATGATTATAGTAATTGATTACCAATGATAACTTTAGAATAAAAGGTCAAAAGTTGTAACTCTTGACATGATTTTCTCAAGGTTATAACTTTTCCAATGGTTTTCTTGACCAGACATGAAAAGTCTATAAAAGTAAGACCTTGACTTGCATTCAAAAGAACTTTTACAACACTTTAACAATTTTTGAGAACTTCTAATAATTCCTTTCTACTCATCTCTCTTCTTGTTCTTCTTTTGCCAAAAAGCTTTCTAAGTTTTGTTTTTCCAAACCTTGTTTTTCTGCAAGTGAAAATTATGCAAAAAACAAAAGTGTGCTATTTTTTTCTTCTCTTTTCCCTCTGCCATAAGAATAGAAGGACTAACCGCCTGAATTCTTTTGTGTCTCCCTTCTCTCTTTCAAATAGAATTTAAAGGACTGCCTGAGAATTCTTTTGATTCTTCCCTTCCCCTTAAACAAAAGATTTCAAAGGACTAACCGCCTGAGATATCTTCTGTTTTCCCTTACAAAGATTCAAAGGACTAACTGCCTAAGAATCCTTTGTCTTAACACATTGGAGGGTACATCCTTTGTGGCACAAGTAGAGGGTACATCTACTTGGGTTGTTATACTGAGAACAAGAGAGGGTACATCTCTTGTGGATTAGTTCAAGTGGAGGGTACATCCACTTGGTTGTTCAAAGAGAACAAGGGAGGGTACATCCCTTGTGGATTTTTGGCTTGTAAAGGATTTTATAAGGTTGAAAGAAATCTCAAGAACCGTTGGTTGCTTGGGGACTGGATGTAGGCACGGGTTGTTGCCGAACTAGTATAAATCTTGTGTTTGTCTTCTTCCCTACACTCTTTAATTTCCGCAGTGTACTTTTAATTGCCGCTTTTACTTTTGGTTAAACTATTGTTTCTATTCTTTACTTTCTTAACTTAGTAGTAAAAGCCTAATTGAATCTAGTAACATCAAGAAAGATAAATTTTTAATTAGTCAAGACCCGTTCATAATTAATTCAACCCCCCCTTCTTAATTATTCTGAGGCCACTTGATCCAACACCTTATAGGCCCAAGATGAATGGGGCAGTTGAGGCTGCCAATAAGAACATCAAGAAGATCATTTAGAATATGATTGTGTCATACAAGGATTGACATGAGATGCTCCCTTTCGCACTGCATGGATATCAAACTTTTGTGTGAACATCTACTAGGGAAACCCTATTCTCTTTGGTATATGGGATGGAAGTTGTGCTCCCATTTGAGGTGGAGATTCCTTCTTTAAGAATCTTAGCAGAGTTAGGATTGGAAGAAGCAGAGTGGGCCCAGGCATGCTTTGACCAATTAAATCTTATCGAGGGTAAGAGATTGGCTACTATAAGCCATGGGAGACTATATTAGTGCAGAGTGAAAAACGTTTTTGATTGAAGAGTGCGCCCGTGTAAGTTTAGCGAGGGGGATCTTGTTCTGAAGAAAGTGTCGCATGTCCAAAAGGATCACCGAGGTAAATGGGCCCCAAACTATGAAGGATCGTTTATGGTGAAGAAGACTTTCTCAGGAGGAGCGTTGTTTCTTATGAACATGGATGATGAAGAGCTACCTTCGTCTGTGAATTTTGACATCGTCAAGCGATATTACACGTAATACTTGGGGCAATTCAAAGGCTTAATGTTTGGACCTCCTCAAGGAATCATTAGGACCTCCAAATCTTAAGCTTTTTGTAAACAATAATCGCAACATTAATAAATATGGATTAATGATTTGCATCTCTCCCTCTAGTGTTATGTCCTTTGCACTTTTCATTGCCTTTGAGCATGAACGTACACCCTCGCTCTTGCTCACTCATATGACCAGTATTCTGGAGCCATTCGGCATGTTCAGCAGGGGTGCCGTAAGCGTTAATTAAAATTGAACACGACAACGAAAAAAATCACAACACCCATTTAATTATTAGGTTTAAAGTTTGATCATAAACATGCATGCATCTGAATCTTATCATCAAAGTATTTTGCAACTGGGAAAATGAATGAAGGGTCACTTTGGGTGGTCAGCACCACACCAACTTGGGTAAGTCTAGGGGCAAATGGAAAGGTGATACGGGCATCTCTTAGCATTTTCTTTACATTTTGCGTGTTAACATGTTCTTTGTCAAAGCATTAGGGCAGGTGCTAACAGGTGCTAGGTCCATGATCAAATTTGCTCACAATCAAGCAAAAGAATTAGGGAGGATGAGACAACGAAGCCTCGACCTTAGACCACGCGCCCGACTAAAGACGTTAAAGAAGCGCTCCTAGGAGGCAACCTAGTATCTCTAAACCTTTCTCTTTAATTTTATGCTTCATGTTTTCCATTGTGAGCCAGGTTTGTTCCTTTTCTTGAATTATCCCGTAAGTTTACCTAGAGTTTGTACATAATTATAAGGCTTAAAAGGGAAATATATATAATAATGATAACTCAAAAACTTTGCAAAATTTTTTTTGCAAAAATAAAATAAAATTTTAACTCGCTTGGGCGAGCATGGCTGACAAAAAAATAAAAGGGGAGGGGTGAAATCTGATTTCACCCCATATTCCCCAAAAAAATCAAAAGCTTCACGAGGCACCACCATTGGCAGCAATATCAAGCTTCCTTTGTGCACTCTTGTTTCATTTTTTTGCATTCCTTTCATCCCATTCAAGTAAGTGCCATCTCCATCTAATTTTACGTTTGCCTTGTAATGTTTGGTGCTTTGTTTGTTGCTTTCTTTGCAATGTTTATGAGGTAAGTTGTGTGTAAACCCATGATCAAAATGCTTGGATTGATGGCTGTATTGGATGGCTCTAGGCCTATCTTTGCTTCTTTTATGAATTTGCATGTCATGTTGCTCCTTATCTCTCATTTATACATGTTTTAACATGCGCACACCAACTATTTGATGAAATGTCACAATGACTATTCTGTGATTTTGAAGCTTGAATGGGTAATGATCTTTACACATGTCCAGCCACTATTTATAGGTGCATGATCAACTTGGGTTGTTAAATTAAATGCCAAGGGTGTGAACTAAGTTTGAAGTTTTGGACATTGCTTTAGATGCAATTACATGAGTCATATGAATGCTTAAAGTTGTTTGAATTGAATTGGCATAATTGTTTGGTTAAACTTGCTACACCAAGGTGGGTACATTGTGCATAAATTGCTGTAGAATATCAAATTCTTTCCTTCAAAATAATACACACTGAGTAGTGATCTTTATCAGTTGTATAGTAACACCTACAATTAATAAAGACTACACAAAAATTGGTTGACTTCTTGGTTGCTATACTTGGGATAACTAAAATAATATGGTTATTGTTGCAACCTACCCTACGATGGGAGTACGAGCGAAAAGCCAAAGGAGTGTCTTCCAAAAAGGAAAATGTGTGGGAGTCGCCACCAACGTTTATTCAAGGAAAGCATTAGAAAAACCAAAAGGAGGTATTAGCACCCCACACGCCCGTCACAAGGGACGACAACCTTTAGTCGAGTGTGCATAATGTGACTTCAAAATTATTTATCTTTCCCTTTTTATATTTTATTATTTTTTGGGGTCGACAAGGGTGTTGTCCTTGCTCCTACATATCCTCAGGTGCGATGAGGAATTCAGACCTACGTAGTTCTTTAAGTCTGAATGTTTGTGTGTTAAATTGATTTTATGTTTTTGAAAGATTTATTTTAATTGCGAACAAAAATTCGTTTAAGGCGTTGGACCTTGAAACGATGTTTTAAATTTTGAAAAGCGGAGAGAATCGTTAAGGCATTGGACCTTGAAACGATCTCAAGTGATATTTGATAAAAAGAAGTTGGTTATGAGTTGGTTTTATATTGGTTTTGTTTATTAACTTTCAATCTCTTTAAAGACAACTTTACAACACTAGTGATCGGTTAAGATTAAACTTTACAAAGAAAAAATGAGATCACCGATGATAGATGGAGTAGATCGATATGCATATAATAACAAGGGGGACCCATAAGGGTTCATAGATCACATTCAAATCTTAAAAAACAAAACTAACCGACGGTCATACAAAGAACGCAGAACAAGAAACAAAGTAAGGAATGACCGCGATCGCGATTCAGTAGCGCCTCGACTTTGTTTCCTCTTTCTTCTTCTTCTTCTTCTTTCTCTCTTCTCTCAATTCTCTTCACTTTTGAACCTTGGAACCCTTTAAAACACCCCTAGGACGCCTATTTATAGGCAAAAGGTCACTTTGGGACAGTTGCAGCTCGCCTAGGCGAGCTAAAACTTAGTGTTGAAGTAATGAGCTCGCCCAGGCGAGTTGGTTTCATCACCATGAAGCTATTTGGTGGCCTAGGCGAGCCAGAGGCTAGCCTAGGCAAGCTAGGGTCCAAGAAAACCAAGGAAAAGACCTTTTTGCCCCCCCTTTTTTTGGTATTTTTCGCATTCTTGATCAAAACACTAAATGACCATCTATTTCACACTATAATTGGCATTCAAAATCGTAAGTCGACTAGCAAGGATCAAAAGATCAACGAGCGATAGTCCTCGGATGAAATTAGGGTATAACAGTTATGTATTTCATACAAAATAATTTTTATGCTAAATTTTAGTTGGATGTTGTTCCATCGGCTCCACTTGTTACTGTAAATGTGAAATCTTATTGGCAAGTGTACCGAGTCGTGCAAGTTGTTGGATCAAGTGGCCTCGGAATAATTAAGAAGGGGAGGTTGAATTAATTATTAATGTGTCTTGACTAATTAAAAAACTATTCTTCTTAATGTTACTAGATTCAATTAGGCTTTTACTACAAAGTTAAGAAAGTAAAGAACAAAAACAGAAACTTAACCAAAAGTAAAAGCGGCAATTAAAAGTACACAGCGGAAACTAAAGAGTGTAGGGAAAAAGAAGACAGACACAAGGGAAGGGAAGAATCAAAAAATTCCCAGGCGGTTTGTCCTTTTAATCTTTTTTCAAGAGAGAAGAGAGACACAAAAGAATTCAGGCGGTTAGTCCTTCTATTCTTTTGGCAAAGGGAGAAGAGAATGAAAAAGATGAATAACACAAGTTTTTGAACAAATAACTTTTCTTGGAAGAGAAAGTGTTGAACAAAAACTTTTTAGAAAGATGAAGAGAAATGAATTAGAAAGTTTTGTTGAAAGAGATGAAAGAAGATATTGAAAGATTGTTGAAAGATTGATTGAAAGATTCATGCCATGGTCACATATTTATAATCTCTTGATGACTCAAGTTAAAGTTTGTGACTCTTGGCAATTTCTTTAAAACTAGTCACCTTAAAAATTGTGACTTTTTTGAAAACTAGTCACCTAAAAAGTTGTGACTTTTGAAAAATCTTCAGAAACAAGTCACTTGAAGAATTGTGACTTTTGAAAATTTATTTTTTGAAATCAGTCACTGGTAATCGATTACCTTTAAAGTGTAATCGATTACACATCAACAGATGTGACTATTCATGTTTAAATTTTAAAATCAAAACATTTAGAAACACTGGTAATCAATTACAAGTATTGTGTAATCGATTACACAAGTTTAAAATGATTTGAAAATGTTTAAACACAAGTTGTGACTCTTGAAATTTGAAATCTAACGTTTTAAAACACTGGTAATCAATTACATGATTATGGTAATCAATTACAGCTTTGTAAATCAGTTTTGAAAACAATGTTGGCCACTGGTAATCGATTACTACCTTATGGTAATTGATTACCAGAGAGTAAAACTCTTTGGTAATGATTTTGTGAAAACTTCTTGTGCTACTCAATGTTTTAAAAAACTTTTTTAGTACTTATCTTGATTAAGTCTTCTCTTGATTCTTGAATCTTGAGTCTTGAATCTTGATCTTGATTATTCTTGAATCTTGATTCTTGAAACTTGATTCTTGAATCTTGAATCTTGATTCTTGAAACTTGATTCTTGAATCTTTGGAATTTTCTTAACTCTTGATACTTTGGCATCATCAAAATAACCTTGGAAGGCATTGCTTCCACAATCTCCCCCTTTTTGATGATGACAATCCTGAAATCAAGAGAATGCATACAATTTTTGTTCTACCGTTCACTCATCCCTTTCTCCCCCTTTCTTTTTGAATTTATGCTTAATTTTAAAATTTTGAAAATATAATTTCGATTTCTTAAAATACCCATTTTTCTCTCCCCCTTTGGCAACATAAAAAAGACCAAAGTACGTAAAGCATGAATAATTTAAACATACACAAAGTACGTAAAACAATGTCTTCCAAGGTTATTTTGATGATGCCAAAGAATCAAGAGTTAAGCAAATTCCAAAGATTCAAGAATCAAGTTTCAAGAATCAAGATTCAAGATTCAAGAATCAAGTTTCAAGAATCAAGATTCAAGATTCAAGAACCAAGTTTCAAGAATCAAGAATCAAGATCAAGATTCAAGACTCAACATTCAAGAATCAAGAGAAGACTCAATCAAGATAAGTACTAAATAAGTTTTTCAAAACATTGAGTAGCACAAGAAGTTTTCACAAAATCATTACCAAAGAGCTTTTCTCTCTGGTAATCGATTACCAGAAGGTAGTAATCGATTACCACTATTTTAAAATGTTAAGATTTCAAATTTCAAGAGTTACAACTTGTGTTTAACAGTTTCAAATCATTATAAACTAGTGTAATCGATTACACAACACTTGTAATCGATTACCAGAGCTTCTAAACGTTTTAATTTTCAAAATTCAAAATGAAGAGTCACATATGTTGATGTGTAATCGATTACACGGTAATCGATTACCAGTGACTGATTTCGAAAAATACATTTCCAAAAGTCACAATTCTTCAAGTGACTTGTTTTTTAAGATTCTTTCAAAAGTCACAACTTTTTAAGTGACTAGTTTTAAAGAAATTGCCAAGAGTCACAAGCTTTGACTTAAGTCATCAAGAGATTATAAATATGTGACCATGGCATGAGTTTCAATAACAATAATCATCAATCTTTACAATAATCTATCTTTCAATCTTTCTACAACATCATCTCTCAACATCTTTCAATCAATCTTTCAATATCTTTCTACAGAATTTTCTGATTCATTTCTCTTCATCTTTCTAAAAGTTTTTTATCAACACTTTCTCTTCCAAGAAAAGTTCTTTGTTAAAAAACTTTTGATATTCATCTTTTTCATTCTCTTCTCCCTTTGCCAAAAGAATGAAGGACTAACCGCCTGAATTCTTTTGTGTCTCTCTTCTCCCTTACAAAAGATTCAAAGGACTAACCGTCTGAGAATTCTTTTAATTCTTCTCTTTCCCTTAAGCAAAAGATTTCAAAGGACTAACCGCCTAAGATATATTTTGTTTCCCCTTACAAAGATTCAAAAGACTAACCGCCTGAGAATTCTTTGTCCCAACACATTGGAGGGTACATCCTTTGTGGTACAAGTAGAGGGTACATCTACTTGGGGATTGTTATACTGAGAACAAGAAAGGGTACATCTCTTGTGGATCAGTTCAAGTGGAGGGTACATCTACTTGGTTTTTTCAAAGAGAACAAGGGAGGGTACATCCCTTGTGGATCTTTGGCTTGTAAAGGATTTTACAAGGTTGAAAGAAATCTCAAGAACCGCAGGTTGCTTAGGGACTGGATGTAGGCACGGTTTGTGGCTGAACCAGTATAAATCTTGTGTTTGTCTTCTTCTTCCCTACATTCTTTAATTTCCGTTGTGTACTTCTAATTATCGCTTTTACTTTCGGTTAAGTTTCTATTATGTTCTTTACTTTCTTGACTTAGTAGTAAAAGCCAAATTAAATCTATTAACATTAAGAAGGATAGATTTTTAATTAGTCAAGACACATTCATAATTAATTCAACCCCCCCTTCTTAATTATTCCGAGGCCACTTGATCCAACACATACGATAACCTAGCCCGTTTTATCCAGTTCTAAGGATGCAATGCATTTTCCAATGCTAAAGATCCTAACTTTACATACAAATGGGTGATTAAGCCACAATCATGCAGAAATTAAGCATAGATAGAAACATTGAACACACAAAACAACTTTAAATAGATAGGATAAGAATTTACATCAAGTTCTCAGCAGAATTCCCCAACAAAGGGGTTTATCCTTCCATCACAAGGCAACACCTTTCACAAGCAAGAAGTGGGTTATAAGAGAAAATAACAGATTACATAGTGGTGGGGATGTCTCCTTTACCTTTTGAAACCTAATATCCTTTTAAAACTAAGGTTTTTGCTTCCTTGCTTTGTTTTATGCCTCTATTCTCTGTTCTTCGTACTCTCAAAGCTCTACACTCCCCTCCTCCTGATTTTCCACTTCAGGCTTTAAAAAGGGCTTTCTGTCCTCGAAGGGACGCTTAGCGCCATTTTCGCGCTTAACGCGAGTAAGTGAACTTTGGCTTAGCGAGCCAAGCGCGATAAGCGCCAGAAGAGACAAATGACTCACTGGGTGAGCTAATAACGCGCTGAGTGTGTGCTTGCATGGCAGATTCCCTTCAAGATTCCTCTTACTCGCTAAGCGGGCTGATGCCTCGCTTAGCAGATGATACTTGCTAAGCGCATGGGCCAAGCTTAGCGAGACACCAGCTGCGGCATCTTCCAATTTTTCTCCTTTTTACCTGAAATTGAAGTGAAATTTGCATTAATTCCATGTGGAGAGTATTTATTGAGCACAATTTAAACTAAACAAGAAAATATTTATGATCCTACAAAAAGAACCATAATTTGGGGGAAAATATATACATTTTATAAAACTTTTCTATACAAAAGTTAGTCGTAGATGACGACTAACCGATGTGTCTTTATAGGTGATGGCCATGAAGAAGCTTTCCGCTAAAAGGGCTAGGAAGACCTCCGCAGAGGAGGGATCCAGTGCGGCCCCACAAGCAAAAATTGAGTTTGATGGACACCGTTTCCAAAGCGAGGAGCATCAACGCCGTTTTGAAGCGATTAAGAATTGGTATTTCCTCAAAGAAAGATGGGTCCAACTAGCAGAAGGAGAGTACCCAGAATTCCAGGAGGAGGTTGCTAGAAGGCATTAGATCCAGCTGATAGAGCCCTTGGCTAAGTATGACCTTGAGATAGTCATGGAGTTCTATGCAAACGCCTACCTACTGAAGAGGGAGTTATGGATAAGCTTTCCTGGGTGCGGGGCCAATGGATCCCCTATGATAAAGATGTTATCAACCAATTCCTGGGGCATCCGTTGATCATGGAAGAGGGACAACATTTTGAGTACGTCGAAAGAAAAAGCCAGGTCTCAGGTTTTGATGAAGAAGCCATAGGCCAGCTACTGTGCTCCTTGGGACAGGATTTTGCATGGAGTGTGATAGAGAAGCGGGTGCGGATCACGCGCACTAGAATGACCACTTTGACCCAGATCTGGATGACGCTTCTGCTCAGCAACATCCTTCCTAGTGACCATAATTCTAATCTCCCGCTACCTAAATGCTAGTTGGTCTACGCTATCTTGACCCTGATCAATGTTCATGTAGCACAGCTTATCTCGAATGCCATCTACCAGTTCATAGGTATTGCACCTCTAAGACACCCAATGGACCCAGAGAAGTCCAACAGGGCACTGGGATTTCCAGCATTGATCAAAGGCCTCTGCCAATTCCATGGGGTACCAATCTCACCCACAAAGCTCATCCAGCCCCCATTAATAGGTCCTTCATTGAGAAGTACTACATGCCAAGGCAAGCACAACAGTTGGGGCAAGACCAGCAGCAGCTGGCAGCAAATGCACCACCACTGCCTCCACATCAGCCACCGTCCCTAGAGTCCATCTTGGCTCATATGCAGAGGATGGAGCTCCAGATGCACGCATACATGCAACATTTGGCCGACCAGCAAGTGGCAAACCATAGAGGCCAAGTGCAGTTGAACGATAGCTTCTATCAGTATACACTGCACCAGCAACACCAGGACCCCAACCCTTACCTGTGGCCTACTCTCGAGTAGTTCAGAGCCATTGTCGCATGGCCTGGGGATAGGCCTAATTTTCAAGGAGGTGCAGGTCCCACAGAAGCCCAAAGAGATGAAGACGGAGCTGAGGAGGATGGAGATATGGCAAATGTGATGGATTTCTTCCTTTGAGGAGACTGAGCCTCCCGACCAGGACCTTCTAAATTTGTGAACTTGTCTTTATTTTATTTATCTCTTTCAATACTTTGTTATGTTATTTTGTTGTGAGGATTGTTTGAAACAAAAGAACTAAAAAAAAAACTTACGCGTGGTTTCATTTCTATTTTTGCGCGCCCTTTGTTTTTTTGATAGTGTAGTCTCGAATTACAACTTTGTCTAGGATTCAAACTTTTTCTAAAACTAACATGCTTTTAAAAGGGAACAATCACCAGTACTCTTCGAAAAATTTGTAGATCAGAACACAACAAAATGGTTTTTGAAAAGGAAAAAAAAGAAATGAAAAAATGTGTATCTTGAGGATAAAGATAATGAAAGAACAATTGTTTTGCATGGACCTAATAAAAGAACAATTGTTGAAACACTGATTTGATCTGAATGTGGAAACAAACCCTAAGCTTTAGTGATTACGTGACCACAAATTTTATGTTGAGCGTCCGCATGGATATGTTCTATGATTGAGTTTGCATGAATATCTAATTGTCATAACATATGATTCATGGAAGTGATCTGGGCATTCCTTCTTTCTAAGCCATTGGCCAAACAGCTGTCCCAATATGCATTATTCTCTGCCATTTGCAAGCCTTTTGAGCCAGACACTTGATTTTTACCAGAACCTTGACCTAGGATGAAAGTTTCCTACCTTACCCTAGGATAAGAGAGCAGGGGTATCTTCCAAGGGAGATTTCTATAATCTTTTGGTTAGTCATGGATTTTTTGAAGGAAGTTAAATGTTCATAAAAAAATAGAAGAAAGGAAATAAAAACAAAGAAAAAAAAGTCAATCAAAAGTGGAAAAAAAAAAAGCAAAAGGAAAATAGAAAAGAAAGACAAGTTCTTTGAAACAAACAATGTCTGAACCATGTACAAAGTTGTTGTTAAGGGTAAAAAGGAAGGGAAACGATAGTAACTTGGTCAAGACATGAGGTGATAGGAAGTGATCGCCCGTTTTAGTTACTAGCCAAATCTTTATGTCTGCTCTCCTACTCACACCGGAAAAAAAGGAAATACCAGAGCAACCAAAGCCAAAATTTCCTACAAGTCCGACCTTAAAAAGTCCTATTGATCCATGATGATTATGCACATTATCCCTAATTTGATGGGAAATGACTTGCAAAATCAATTTATGACGTATATGTGATTTGGAATTAAGATGAAACACTTGCCTGTGTGAAGCTTTATACACCCTTGAGCGATTTTCCTCTACTAATTTAAATTCAGTGTTTCTTCTAATGCTCCTTTAGAAACGAAATGCAAAATGTCTTAATCTCATTATTGGTCATGAGAAATTCTATCTTTGTGCTCTCATTCCTCATTCGTCGCATTATTTTTGAAAAAAATGTGTGTTGTTCTGATCAGTTTGGGAGTTTGTTTCTTTACCAAGCGTGTTAGCATTTTAGTGAAAGTTTTCAAGACTTCAATGTCTTCAGTCTTTACATTTTCAAGACTTCAACGTCTTTAGTCTTTACATTTACAAGACTTTAATGTCTTCAGTCTTTACATTTTCAAGACTTCAATGTCTTCAGTCTTTACATTTACAAGGCTTCAATGTCTTCAGTCTTTACATTTTTAAGACGTCAATGTCTTTGGTTTTTACATTTCCAAGACTTCAATGTCTTCAGTCTTTAAATTTTCAAGACTTCAATGTCTTTAGCCTTTATATTTACAAGACTTCAAGGTCTTTTGTCTTTTACATTTACAAGACTTCAATGTCTTCAGTCTTTACATTTTCAAGACTTCAATGTCTTCAGTCTTTACATTTTCAAGACTTCAATGTCTTCAGTATTTACATTTCAAGACTTTAATGTCTTTGGTCTTTATATTTTCAAGACTTTAATGTCTTTAGTCTTTACATTTACAAGACTTTAATGTTTTCAGTCTTTACATTTCAAGACTTCAATGTCTTCAGTCTTTACATTTCGAAGACTTCAATGTCTTCAGTCCTTATATTTCAAGACTTCAATGTCTTCAGTCTTTAAATTTTCAAGACTTCAATGTCTTTTGTCCTTTACATTTGAAAAGACTTCAATGTCTTTTGTCTCTTACATTTCAAAGACTTTAATATCTTTTGTCTTTAACATTTCGAAGACTTCAAATGTCTTTTGTCTTTTACATTCCCGAAGACTTCAATGTCTCCTATTTTGTTGTGCAAGAGTACAATGTCTTTTGCTTAATACTTTTGATACTTCCATATCGATATTCGTTTGTTCTTTTTTATAGGTTTCACTTCCTTGGTTTTCACTAGTTGCTGGTCGGAAAGCAAGATCGGTCAAATGAAATTAGTGCCCTTATCTTTGCATACCTTTTCATTTTCAATAAAAGATAAGCAAAGAGGGGCAACTGTCAGACCCTAATTTTGTCTGGGGACTATCATTCACTGATGTTTTGATTCTTGCTAGCCAAACTGCCTTTTTCGACACCAATTACCGCACAAGATGAAAGATCGTTCAATGTTTTGATCAAGAATGCGAAAGATACCAAAAATGAGGGGCAAAAGGGTCTTTTACTGAGTTTCCTGCACCCTAGCTCACCCAGGCTAGCCTCTGGCTCGCCTGGGCCCCTAAATGACTTTAGGGTGAAGGAACCAGCTCGCCTAGGCAAGCCAGTTACTTCAGGAGTAAGTCTTAGCTTGCCTGGGCAAGCTGCAAGTCCACCAAGTGCCTTTTTTTTCTATAAATAGGCGTGAAGGGGAGGCTGAGAAAGGGTTCCAGCATTGACTAGTGAAGGAAATTGAGAGAAATAAGAGAGAAGAAGAAGAAAGAAGAGGAAACGAAGTCGAGGTGCTGTCGAATCGCGACTGTGATCAATCTCTACATCATTCTTTGTTCGGTGTTCTTCGTGCGACCGTTGGTTAGTGTTGTTTTTAAGATTTGAATGTGATCTATGCACCCTTAGGGTTCCCCCTTGTTGTTTTGTGCATATTCATCTTCTCCTTCTACCATCGGTAATCTTCTTTTGTAAAGTTTAATCTTAACCGATCATTAGCGTCGCAATTGTGTTTTAAAGACATTGAAAGTTAATAAAACCAACGCATAATTGATTTTCTCTTCATCAAAGTCACTTGAGATCGTTCAAGGTCCAATGCCTTAATGACCCTCTTTTGTTCTTATTAATTAAAAGTGAACCTTTCAAAAGCATAAAAATAATTTGACACACAAACTTTCTCACTTTAAAGAACTACGTAGGTCTAAATTCATCATTGCACCTGAGGATACGAAGGAGCAAGGACAACACCCTTGTCGACCTCAAAAAAATAAAAAGATATACAAAGGGAAAAGTAAATAATTTTGAAGTCATGTTTTGCACACTCAATTAAAGGTTGCCGCCCCTCGTGATAGGCATTTGGGGTGCTAATACCTTCCCTATGTGTAAGCAACTCCCAAACCCTTATTTTCAAAATCCGTAGATCTCTTTTTGTTTTTTTTAACGTTTTCCTCGAATAAATGTTGGTGGCGACTCCCACGCGTTCTCCTTTTTGGAAGATGTGCCTTTTTCTTCCTGCCTCGCCCTCCCGTCGAAGGATAGGTTGCGACACTACCATATTACTCTCTACCTCTATCTAATCTCACAATCTTAATTTGTTTTCCACAATGTTTCTCTACTTTAGCCTTAAAAACTTTAAAGGTGTCCAAAGCTTCATCCTTAGAATGAAGTAGGTAAAGATACATATATAATGAGTAATCATCTATGAAGGCGATAAAGTATCTCAGACTACTCGCGCCCATGTCTGGACAACAAATATTTGTATGAATAATCTCCAATAGGTGTGAACTCCTCTTTGCATTAGTTTTAAACTTGTTAGTTTGCTTGCCCTTAATGCAATCTACATAATTCTCAAAATCAGCAAAATCTAAAGTACTAAGTATCCCATCATTTACTAATTGCTTAATTTTGTCAATGGAAATGTGTCCTAATCTCTGATGCCACAACATAGAGGAATCCTCATTCACAACACGTTGTTTTAACCTAGTAGAAACATGCATAAAATTATAAGTAGTATTATTTTGTAAATTAATAAAGTAAAGATCCTCACACGGTTCACGGAAACCAATAATTTCATATTTATTCATCAAAGTAAAACCATAATCTAAAAAATTAAAATAAAATCTCAAAGGTGTGAGTCTTGAAATAGAAATCAAGTTCTTACAAAAACTAGGAACATAAAAAGTCTTTTCTAAACGTAGAATAAAACCACTGCTTAAAACTAAATTGCATGTGCCAACGGTCTCTACATGTGAGCTCATCTTACTCCCTAAACTGCTAACTTCTTATTGGCCTCCTTAGGTTTTCCATACCCAGCAAGGTATTAGAAACATGGATCGTAGAACCAGAATCAATCAACCATGTGTTATGATTAACATTAACCATATTAAACTCATAACAAACAAAAGCAAATAAAGTACCTTTCTTCTCAAAAACAACTCTTAAACTTTGGACAGTCTTTCTTCATGTATCCTTTCTTCTTGCAAAAGAAACACTTTGACTCCTTCATTATAACTGGTTGAACATGAATCTTTCCCTTGTGATTAACTTGACTTTTCTTGTTCTTTCCAAAAGTAGTCTAGTTCACCCTCTCTCTCTTTCATTATTAACCTTTCTTCTTCTTGAACACACATGGTTAAAAGCTCATTAATAGACCATGTGTCCTTATGTGTATTATAATAGATTTTAAAGAGGGCATACTGATGAGGCAAGGTGCACAAAATGTAATGTACCAGGAAAGAATCAAACATGGTAACCTCCAAGGCTTTTATTTAAGCCATTATATCCCTAATGTGCATGATGTGATCATGCATTCCTCGTATCCCAATGAGCCTAATGGATGAGAACTACATTATAAGGGTGTTGGCAAGGGATTTATTAGATGAAGAAAATTGCTCAGTGATAGCGTTAGAGAGAATGAGAAGGGATTGAAACCTTCATTCCACTGTCTGTGTGTGATGACTATTTCTCCTACCACATACATTAATTTAAAAATCCGAACGGTCGAGATTTGTGGAAATGAATTTCGAACCTGGTTTTCAAATTTTATGATGATCCAACGGTTAACAAATCCAAGATCATTGTTTTACTGAAACATGTTTGGGTGTATGCGGGAAAAATAGAGGGTTTTGAAAGACGGAGAAGGGAAAACGAATTTGAGAGGAAAAAAAAATGTAAAGATGTATCATAGTCTAAAAACTGACCTAATATGTCTCTATTTATAGTTAGGGTACTTTCAGCCTATTATTTACTCTATTTTTCTTTATTTATTTATTTTATAAAAAAGAGCTCTATTTTATTTCCTATCAAATGAATAAATAAAATATCCTTTTTTTTCTTTCAAACCATTATTTTAATTAATAAACTTATTTCTCCTTATTTATTTAATTATAAAAAACCTCATCATTTTTCTAAAACTCTATTTATTTTTTAAATCAAAATCTTTTTTAATTTATTTTATGAAAAATGGGTGTTACAGGTTTCTCGCGCTAAGCCCGCCTTTACTTTTCTGAATTAGTCTGCTTTCCTTAATTATTTCTGTTTTCCTGAATTATCTTGCTTTTTTGGACTTTATTTTACTCACTAAACATTATAAATTCATCACTTTTAATATTCTCTGCAAAAAAAATTAAATGATATTAATTTAACAATTATTTGTTCAAAAAGGAAGTATTAGGAGAAAAAAATTACAAATTTCTATATAATTTAACTCCAAAATATACTCATAATTAGCAGTTATCAATATTACATGCTTAACTAAAGAAGAGTAAACATGCAACTTTTACCAAATAAATATCTAATATGCATTTTATAAATCCAATAAAAAAGGATTATATAAATACATAAAATGCACTAATTATATCAAATTGTGAATATGACATAATGGTGGGTTTATATGATAGGTGCAAAAGGAAATAGGGTTTAACTCTGGTCAGGACCAAATTGTTGGTTTAATTTTTATTTTAAGGAAAAACACGTTAAAAAGGTTGACAAAAAGCACATAGCCAAGTTTAAACTATAAACTAGTTGTGTGTTTCAAGCTGATTATTTTTTATTATCTTGTTAGAAAATTAGACTAAGGTTTCAAATCAACCGAACTATGAAATTTTTTTTTTATTAATTCAATCTATTTTCAAAATATTACATGAGACATTTATATTGAAGCTAGAGAAATTAAATGATTGATATGATTCTATTCCTCCATTCTCTTGTTCTTCAAAAGAGGGACAACGGGTGAGTATGATTCCGAGTCATCATAGACTTCACACTCTTCCTTTGCTTGCTCTTGGCTTTTCCCCCAAATAACAACATAAAAACCAATAACCACTATGGCTGCTCCAAGCACACTGTACATAAACAAAACCATACTTACATAATTGTATTCCTTCTAAGACTAAAGTATTTTTAAGTTGCATTCACACACACGCAAACAAAAGGTCCCCTTTCATAATTGTAGTCCTTAGACTAAACTATATTTTAAATTGCATTCATTCACATGAAAACAAAATGCTCCCATTAATAAAATCATAAGTCCATAAGTGGACACACCTCCAATTTTTCTTATGATTGAGACATGAAAGAAACGTATGCCTTCCAAGATAGATAGAGTCACCAAGAAAGGCAATTCCCATGATAACCGCAAAGATGATTCCAATTGGCTTAAACATTGCAACATAGAGAGGGCCCTTCTTGCTCATGACCCATATATGAACAATACTTCAAAGGGATACACCGAAAATTGCCTACATTCAGAAGCAGATCAAGTTAATTGAAACTCAGAGCAAGAAATAAAAGACTCATGCTGATATAGGAAATAGTATCACCATTTATTCTTACTTGGAATGCAATAGCTATCAAATTCACATCAAATCCTAATCTCAAATCTTTTAGATCCGTTACCGAAATCAGTGAAGGTGGGATAGATAGCATAGCAACTAATGTACCGCGAGTGAGCACTATCACAAGCTCTGTTGGGTAATTTCTGATTATCCATGTCTACAAACATCAAAGAAAGTAAAAGTAAAATCGAGATTTCGAGCATTTTTATTGTCTTGTTTGCAAATAAGCCAAAATGGTGTTTGAGATTTGCATTGGTTACCTGAACTATGAACAACAATGAGAGAACAAAGCTATGACCCGCAAGCAACATTGCCCCTAATACCCAGTCAAATTGCTCAGATGAAACATGTTTTTTGGGGAACAATTTATTTGATGGATGATTCTTTATGACTGCTTGGCCTTTGTACAAAGTAATTATTAAGGCTCCAACGATTGATACCAATGTGCCAATGGACTTGGCCCGAGTACTTTTAGTTTTCCAATCCAATTTTTCCATCCTGTAAGGTCAATTACCAAAAAATAAGCATGAGAATTAGTTAGAAAATTATGCAAGACTACTACTATAAGGTTGTTTGGTTTAGTGGATGAAAATAGAGAGAATAAAAATAAGAATTTTTTTTAATTAAATTTGAGTGTAAAAGGTGTAAGTCCCACATGGGACTCACAAAATTTCTATTCTCCCTCCCGAAACCAAACAGAGCCTAAGTGATGTGTCATTATTTTCTCCTATTTTTTAACCCTTTTTGCACCATTTTAAATACTGATTAGTCTTAATTGTCAAATTTATTAGGCAGTTTTATTATTTGGGCTCATTCAGCTAATTTGATGTTTTTAATCTAATTTCAGGAATTAATGAAGTATTGGGCTTGAATCTAGAATTGGACTTGGGCTTGAATCCAGCATTGGGCTTGGACTTGAAGAGGGCAGACTAATTTATTCTACAAAATTAGATCTTATCTTATCTTATCTTATCTTATCTAGATATTATTTAGATTTGATCTCATCTAGATATTATTTCATCTAGATCTTATCTTATCTAGATTTGATTTTATTTTATTTATGAGCTTGGATTTAAAATAGATTTGTAAGCTTTGGGGCTGAAAAAACTATATAACAGCACCAAGGTTCTAGTTTAGCTCTCTCTCTCTCTTCTCTCTCTTCTATTTTTCGTTTTTAGTTTTAGTCTCTCTTCTCTTTCTCTTTTATTTTTGTTTTTTTACAATTTCAGTTCAGACTTTTAGTTTTATCAATAAAATTTCGTTCTCTATTTGATTAATGGAAGGTTAAGTCCGCAGCGTTGTTTTCTCTTGAGGATCAAACACAGTTCTCTTTGAGGTTCTATTATTACTGTTAAATTCTGTTCAGTTTTTCCTCTTCACTAATTACTCTGAATTTGTTGCTATTAATTCATGCATGCTTAGTGCTTGATTAATTGTCTCTACGCTTAATTTACGTTCATGCTTAATGATCGTTTATGAGTAATTGGTGTGTGTGATGCTTAATCACACAATGAATGCTTTATGTTAAATTTCATTTAGTAATTTAATTTAGGGTTGGATTAAGTGGTTGAACTGATAAAGGATAAATTCTCACAACCTAGGATAAGAGACTTGCTTGTGAATCAAGGGGAAGCAACGTATTTTAATTCTGATAAATTCTAATTCAATTTTACTCGCTGTTTAATTTACAAAAGCAAACAACCCCCCCCCCCCCCTTTGTTACTATTTCCTACTATCTGTTATGAACATTTGGTGTATCATTGCTCGTTGGAAAACGACCTAGGATCACTTCCTAGTTACTACATTTTAATATTTATTTGATTCGGGTACGACCTTGATCACTAAGTCTATAAGGTATTCCAAATTAATATCTTTGGAAATTGGTTGCACTTATCACTGCAATAATTAGCAAGGGTTCATTGTTGAGATCTTAAGTCACATGCTCTTTGATATGTTTGAGTGCCTTCAAGAGAAAACAGAAGTTACAAATGAGAGAAGTAATAAAAACCTGAAGACGATGGCAAGTATGAAGGTAAAAGCAGGGATTAAATCAGACATTGCAGTGGCCAAAGTGGGAGAGCAGTAACCTATTCCAAAAAACCTGAGCATCTGAACACTACAACTGCAAGACACACAAGCACCAAAAAATATAAAAGAGCAGAAAAAAAATAAAGGAGTAAAAGAAAAAAAAACCAAATCCACAAGACATTAGAAAAGTTAAACTAAAATTGTAATTGAGTATAGTTTATACAGTAGCTGAAATAAATACTTACCTTAAGAAGCCATTAATAAATAATTGGCCAACTATGAAATATGTGAGTAGAGGAAGAGCTCTTTTCCTGCCAAGTCAAAACGATAAGAAAGAAGAGAGATAAGAGGGCGATGAAAAATGTCTAGAATTCATTACTATAAAGTGTTAAGGAAAAAGAAGTCTTAATGGAGATACCTATAAAAGATAAAAGTTATGGGAAGAAGGAGGCAAGTTGCGAAGGCATTGGAGTACATGACAAACACAGAGTCATTCATGTCCTTCTTCATGGCTGCTTTGCTTACAGTGTAGACAATCACGTCAAAGAACTCTACTGACAACAGGATTGCAACCACGCCCAGGTCCTTCATTGTGTTTGGCGATGAAGGAATTTCTGGTGCAGAAGAAAAAGGTGCTTAGTACTTCTCATCCATCCGTTTTCAGATAAAACTTGTCTAATCAAACTGGAAGTACCCAAATGAAAACCAACGCAATTTTTAATGGAAATACAAAACCTGCAAACTAAATTATATCAGTGGGCACAGGAGACACACTAGAAGGACCACCTTTCTTTTATGAAGACTGCTTTGTACTTTTACCTGGGGTGGCTCGACCAGATTCAGCAACTGCTTTACTTCCCTCAGCTGGATACAGAGCAATGACCAAAACTATAAGCACAACAACACAAACCATATGAAGCGAAACCAAGTATTTCAAGTTCCTGATTGTGGCAACTGAACTATTTAACACAGAATTTCATATTATCTCTTTCATGACCTAACACAGTATATAATGCAAACTTAATATAATTTGTCGAATTTCATCAAATACTTTCATAAAACAAAGGAACAGAGAAAAAATGATGCCCTCAAATATATGAAACCAAAAATAGCAACCACTCTTAAAACTTAACTGAAATTATGTAACATAATCATAGATTTCACAATCCATATTCATAACAATGATAACATCAATCTAAAATTTCAATAAGAAAATAAGAATAGTCCAATATAACATGCTAAAGTTTATAGTTTCTTTTATAGTTTTAAAAACTTTTTTTTGTGTGTGTGAAAAAAGTGGTAGAATGGGGAGGCACGCCCAATGCTACTGATCTCTTCACTTTCATTTTTTTCTTCATTACTAGACCAATCTTATATATCCAAGATAGAGCATAATTATGTCATTTGATATTATAAATAATATTTAGTGCATCAAATCAAATCAAATTGTTTATACAAAAAATGATATAAAGTTAGAGGAAGAAATTGAAATTAAAATAAGAGATGAAGGATAAAATAACACAAGAGAGATTAAAAAATGGAATTGAAATAAAAAAATAAAAATAGTAATTAAAGTATTTTTTTTCCTATTTTAACGAAGTCATTTATTTAGTTTAAAGAAAAAAGAATAAGACCTTTCTGGCAAAAATATTTTAAAAATTCAAATTATTGAGTATTTTCTATATAAGAATGTTTCTTTCACGTAACTTATTTTTACAATTTATTGTACCTCTTAGGAAAAGACATAAAATGTTAAATTACACGAGAAAAGAAATAAATAAAAGCAATTTTTCAACTATTTACTTCATATTATTTTTTTATTCCTTTACATTGATTGAAAAGGATTTTCTTTATTTTTTCTGAAGATTTTTTTCTTTTCTTTAAATTGATTTATTATTCAATTTTGTTTTCAATTAAAGTAAAAATAATATTATATATATATATATATATATATTACTTATGAGGTCTAGTTCAGTTAGTCAAACAAACTCTATGAATTACTGTGAACCTCAATACTTATCTTTGAATCCTACAAATAAAAAAAAGTAAAAATATTTTAAAATTGATTTAATAGGAGAAATATATTTATACTAATGTAAACAATTTTAAAAAATAACATGATATACTTCAATTTTTTATACGTAGCATAATTCTTAAGTGCCATTGACTTTTGAGCTTCATTTTTTTTTTCTTGAATTTTATAGTTCTCCAAGCTTCCATAGGATCTACACAATTCCTACATAGAAATCGAATCTTTTGTGAGATTTTAATTTTAAAAATGTTTTACAAGTACACATGCTTGTGCCCGAGAATAATATTTTTCTGAAAAAAGTGTTAGACGTAAAAAGTTTAACTAATAAATATAAATTAAATTTACTAAAGGTATTTTATTGTTTTGTACTATAAAATTATTGATATTTATAATAATTTTTTAAAAAAATTTATTGAAAATATTTTTTTACATTAACATTACATAAAGATTAAATACTTGATATATATATATATATATATATATATATATATATATATATATATTATTGTAAAATATTTCTGTACATACATACAATAAAAATTTCCCTTATCGTCACATCTTATTAATAAATAAAATGATGTCGTAAAGTGATCAAATTTAATTAGATGTCTATATAAAAAATTTATATTGACAGCAAAAATAAATTACACTTTATATCATAACAGTAATTATTTTAAAAAAGAAACATGTTTCTATTTTGTGTCCTTAACAACAAAAATATGTTTTGTAAGGGTATTTTTGTAAAAAAAACTAAAGCAAAGGAGTATACTTAGAAATATTGTGACTACTATTAACAAAGCCCGCTTAAGAAAGGTTCTTATTTCAAAGCCCAAGTTTAAAGAAGGTTGTTATTGGCCGCTACAACTTTTGCTATTGGCCCGTACCACTTGGTGAAAAGTTTTTTCTACCCTCCAATTCAAATTCTTCACACCCCCCCCCCCTCCTTCTTCTTCCTTCCCTCTATCCATGCCCCCCTCACCCCCTCCTTTTTCTTTCCCTTCTCTGCACACAAACCCTTACCCTTCTTCCCAACTCTTATTTCTTCCTCTTCTTCCCTTCCCTAACTCCTCTCCTTCCCAACCCTCCTCCTTCACTTCCTAACCTAACCCAATAGTGCCCAACCTAACCATTCTCCCTTTCCTTTCCCAACTCATTTTGAGGGTTTTTTTCCCCTCAAGTTCATGGTTAACGTGATTCCATTGTACACATAGCTATAACGAGATCGTTATTTTGTTTATAGTTTTTTCTAGGCAAAAATAGGTAATGGAATCACTATTCCTTTGTGTATTTTAACACAATGGAATTATGATTCCGTTGATTTTTTTGTTTGGAAAAAAACTGCAATGGAATTGTGATTCTGATTTGGCTTTGGAAAATAACACAACCTAATCATGATGAATCATGCAACAGAATCGTGATTCTGTTGTGTTATTTTCTAGAGTCACAATTATGTTGTGCATCATGATGAAACACACAGCAAAATCGTGATTCCATTATATGTTTTTTATTATTATTACTTTTAGACAAATGTAATATTTTTTTATGGTCTTAGATAAATAAAATTATTAAATATAATTGTTTACTATGAAGGATTACTGACTTATTTTTTTATTTTTTTTTCTAGATGGCTTACACGAAGCAGATGTCGTATGTTGTTGGATGTGACCCCTCCTATGAAGGCCATTGCAACAAGGGTAAGATTCTACAAAGACACATCACAAAATGATTGTGTTAGCATGCTAGCATAGTGATGACGAGCGCCAACAACAACAACATACAAAGCCAAAGTCAAAACTAGAGCCACAACTACACCTACTATAGTAGGATCATTAGACCTCCATTTGGAGGAAGTCCATTTGATTTGTCCCTTCTTCAGTCGTATAGCGATTATTGTGTTGGGCACATTTGGATTCGTTATGAGTGGTCTGAGGTGAAGATTGTGAGCCACGGTGCTCTGGTGTTATCGTACCCTATTCATTCACAACCCCGAACATACGTGGATTGGTCAAGGTTAGCAGCCTAGTTACAACGTGGTATCCTACTACAAACTATGGCTTGGTGAAGACCTTTTTGGAGAGCTCACACCAAGAGATCTTCCTTCCACCTGCCTATTGAAGAGATGATCATCACTCTAAATGATATGTCTCGCCTACTACAATTGCCTATGACAAGCAGACCTATTGGTCATGTCCTTTCACACTTTGATAGAAAGGTGGTGAAGATCCTCATGATGAGTCATTTGGGCATTTTGACAGTGACAAAGGCTTTTGTGGTAGCAAACACAAGTGTCAAGGTGAGGTTGATGTGGCTAAAAGACCTTTACCACTGCTACATTGAATCAGGCCTGTTTGTTTGAGTTGTGACGACTTATCTCTTGCACTTGATTGACAGTAAGATATTTACCGATAAGTCCTCGACTCATGTCCATGTCGCCTACCTCAAGTACCTTAACAACCTAGATGGTTGCCACTAGTATGTATGGGGTAGCTACACTAGTGTACCTCTACAACCATCTTTTCTATGTGAGCTAGTATAACAACAAGCAATGTGGAGGTTGTATGACATTACTCATGGTAAGTAAATTATTTTAGTATTTTAATATTTTTAATTACTATAATTAATATTTTTTACAATCATGGGTGTTTGCACATCTGCCCATTGTTGGCAACTCAGAGTCAAAGGATTATGTTATGGAAGACCTAATAGCCACCAGATGGAAACCGTTGAGAGATATTGGGCGTGCCGTTCCGATCAGGGAGAGACTGGATGAGCTACAAATACATGTTGTTATGGGGTGTACACATGAGGACCACAGGGATGTGAGGCCTTTTGCACAACAATCCCTTTTCTTTGGCTTCATCATATGTGGGACTCACGTGAGGCCTTATCGTTCGGAGAGGGTGCTGAGGTAGTTTGTACATGTCTAGATGATTCCATGCCAGCCATCTTCCCATCCTATGTATCAACTTTGTGATTGGGCATGAGAGGAGTGGCAACAACATATTATTCCTCTTGGGGATGTTGTGCCACCTGTGGCTCCTTAGGCTGACACCTAGGACTCTCTGCATTGATTTTACAAGATTTCCCATCCCTATGTCATTCCACCAAAGGAAGGATAGCCGCCACGTGGTCTTGTACGATTACCGCCCATTAAAGTACAACCACAACTTGGGCAGCCAATGTAGACTATGTATGAGGTGGAGACTACTGTTTCCAGGTAATGCAAATTGGATTTTATTGATTTTGTTTTCTAAATTGTCAATGAAAAAATAGTTACTAATTGTAATGTAATTGTTATTGTAGGATTGATTCCAGATAGCGTTAGAAGCTATGCAGAGCTTGTTAGACCTAAGAGTTGTGCCAAAGGGCACAACTCATCATCAACTCATACAACAAGCTTTGGAATTGTAGTAGGAGGGCTTATCAGTTGGGTGCAGCTTAGAGGCATAGAGACCCAGGAAGAGGATTGACAATGATGGTGGCAAAGGTGGCAGACGTAGTTGACTTTTTGTATTATTATCATTATTGGTGTCTTTTGATGTATTGTGCACAATTTTTGCTGTTTTGACTTTTTTTTAGTTTATGTTGTGGTTAAATTACTTTTTTTGTGTTCATCAATTGTTTAAACAACATGGACCTAGTAATAACAATTGTTACTTCAATTGATTTATAAAACAAACATTAACATCAACAAATAAAGAAGCATTGATAATACAAAGTTTGGTTAAAAAAAAAAGAAGCAATGCACGATTTTTATTAAGTAAAAACATGATTACATAGATTTATCATGCATTAGAGCAATAATCTCATAAGCAAATCTTGGATTCCTTGGTTTGTGCAATAGGGCAAATATTTCATCTAGAGATCGGCCAAAAATTGCATTCAACTCGACCAGACCTTTGTTACTAAATTTCGAAAAGATGAAAAATGTTTTTCCCACATCATCATCATGTTTAAGCTCCATATATTTGTATTCAACACAACCACCACCTAGATAAATAGGTTGCCAATAAAAAAGATCAAGTAAAATTTTGTAACCTGCAATGGTGCTCATAATTGTTTTCCTTAAAGTATCAAGCGACATGTTCTCACTTAGGACATTCAAACTATATCCCTTCAAATGATGAAATATGTCACCATCACAATACACAACAATAGATACATTTTTCATGTTTTAAGCAATATGATGAATATCAAGCAAAGGTATTGAGTTGCATCAAACTCCTATTGGTATTTATATCAAATGATCTGTTGTTCTCCCGTGATCCATACTGAACAATTGAGATCACACCAACAATATAGACGGTTTAGACTGCATCTATATTTAATACGATTGGTATGTGTATAAGAAAATAGTAGTGTTTAGTCAATACGTCTCAGAAAAAGCAAAGCTCAGTCACTAAATGCAGTGTTCAGTCAATACGTCTCAGGAAGAGCAGTGTTCAATTAATAAAAACACAAAATGTATTGTTTTTCTTTTTTATTCATTTTTTTTTAAAAATAGTACAACAGAATCAAATTTCGTTTAAGTTTTTTTTTATTACAACGGAATTATGATTCGATTCTAATGTGGACAAAAATAACAACGGATTCAAGATTCTATTGTGATAAGGGGGTGTCAACAATAATAATAATGAAATCATGATTTTGTTGTGATAAGGGGACACAAATTTGATTGTACAACGAAATCATAATTCCATAAGGACATTCTTGAAATAAAAAAAAAAAGAAATCAGGCACTTGATAAGAGTCAAACGCAATTTCAATGGGCCAATAGCATCCCCAAGAAAGACCACCGAACCCAGGACATGCACCCAAAGGGCCCAGTACTTCGATCTTCTCCCCTCAAATAATATATGTCCGAAAAATTCACCAAAAAAGATTAAAAAAAATTATGTGTATAAAACTTCAAGATGAAGGGCTAAGATGAAGGGCTGGATTGATTGAGGAATACTAGTAGGTTTCTTCAGATTTCAGAAGATGAATTTCTGAGTATGCATCACTTGGGTGATGCTTCTGATTAAATTGGAGTTTCCATTTTGAGGTGAAAGAGACTCTGTAAATAATAAAAAAAAAAAGATATTCTGGCTTTCCCCTAGACTAGAAATATTCCCGGATTTCGTTGAAAAGGTTTTTTTTTTCCTAGTGTTAATATATACTTTGGTATAGCTCTCTAAAATTTGCAGCCTCTCACGTATATCGTTTTCTATCCTATGGGTAGGGGAAAAAAAGGATCAAAATTAAGTTTATTAATTATTATGATAAAATAAGAACGAATTGTGAGAATATTCAAATTGGAAGTTTTGGATAGGTTGTCGAAATGAAGTTGGTGATGAGATGACATTTCCCCTATAGCTGTAGCCGCCCCCGAGACAAAACGTAAAGTTATTAGTTAAAACACATTTTAAATTAATATCTTGTTGGATGATAATGATGCGAAAATTTGACCAAATGGGCTCAAAACAAACCAACCACACAATTATTTTACTGATTAGAACGAAGAATAGTTTAATACTTCCAATAACTAGCCAGTAGTTATTTCTCCTTAATTTGGTCACGTACATAAAATCATAATTTTTTTCTTATTACAATCTCTAATAATATGTTTAGACTGCAGATAAACTTTTCCATAATCAGGAGAAAATAGAAAGTTAAAGTAAATTGAACTTCTTTTATAAATTAAAATTAACATATATTTTAATTTTTAGAAAAGTTGAGAGAAGTTCTGTAATAATTAAGTGTATAAGTTAATTTTAGTATATAAAAAAAACTCATTTTATGTTTTTTTTTATTTCCTTCGTTTGTAACTTTTAATAAAAAAAACAATTATCTAAAGTCTAAACATAACCTAACTCTCGCAGAACCAAACTTCAAACGCCTATAAAATATCAAAAGAAGAATAGAACTATGAAATCAGAAAATAGAATATATAAACGGTGAACAATTGCAGACTAATCAAATGCTTTATTCTACAATAAACCATTACATTTTGTTCATTATTTTGCCTAAAAACTCATAGTTCAAGTGACCATTTGGTCATAAAACAAGAACAATTTCTTAAGCATGAGAAACCCATATGTACAACTTAATTACAAATACCACCACTACCTAAGCGTATGAGACAGACCCTTTTGGTTGTTTTCCACACGCTCACAACAACTCCAAATTAAGATGAAACAAAGAACCAAGATTCCCAACACTACTTGAAATCACAAACTCGAACTCCTGAGTTAAGCAATAAGCACCTTCAACTTTTTCTTCAGGCACACAAACTTGAATTGTTCATGTTCATGCTGCAATTCGACGATGTGTAAGACACTGATGTGGGGACTGAACACCAGAGGAAACAATGATTTGTGTAGCAGAAGAAGAATTAGGGTTGGTGGAAGAGGGTGAAGCTGCAGAGAATGAAGAAGCAGGTGCTTGAATTTGAAACCTACCTGAGTCACCAGCAGGAAGTCTCATGTATGAGTAAGAAGGTGACTCACAAAGCCATGATCCTATAGGATGACCGTCTTTGTCACCCTTGTATTGCATGATAGCCTTGTAAACAAAAGGAATAAGACCCTCCATTTTTTATGTGTCAGTTGGAGAGAAAGTAAAAGAAAGGTTTTTGGGTTTTGGGTGAATGAATGTGAGTGGAGAATAATGAGCAATTTTCTTGGGTATAAAAAAGGGTTGGAAGGAAATGATGACGTTGGATAAAGGAGTTTTGGATGAGAGTCCAGCTCTTCACGCAAAGCCAGGAAATTTTCAACGCAAGCTCACACGTATGACCTTGAAAGCTACGTGTGAACCAACAACACCTTCATATATAGAATCATAGCACACAAGTTTAGCAAAAACTGTTTATTTTTTTCCTTTCTTTCTTTTATTACCGTTGTGTTGTGTAGCTTGTTTTGTAACTTTTGTTTGATGGGTTTGAGCTTTTGGAACAAGCTAGGTTGGATGGTTTGGGTTTGATGGGGTTTGAATTTATTTTATTCCCTAGAAACTAATGACAGAGCACTGGTTTCTTCGTACTTTGGTTTAGTTTTCTATTTTGAATATTATATGCAGACTCTATTTGTTTGTTTAGATGTTCTCTTAAAGTAAGATGTGTAGTAAATTAATAATTTGTTCATTCAATGGCGGCCACCTGTACCTGTGTATGATGTTTGAGTATGACATAAGATCTTTATTTATTGTCATGTTTTGCATATGAAAATTGGTAGATGCATATTTTCATGAAACATATCACTTCACATTTTGGTAGGTGACTAAATTAGAATGTAGGTGCATGAAAAATAAGATGAAATCAGTTATAATTAAATAATAAATGAATATTGTAATTAATAGGTGAGTACATAACATATCTGACTCTATACATGCATTACCTTCCTTACCTCACCAATGGCATTGATATCATTGATTCTACCATGATATAATTTTTTAATTTATTTCTTCTTCCTGATCCATATCTAGAGATGTTATTTTCCTAGCTATTTAAAATCGTTTGTATACTTTAGAGTTTAGACTAGAGTACAAAAACAAATGGGAGAGAAAACAAAATCCTTATTACTTGAAGTAATGAAATTTGTTGTAATCATTTTTTGACGTGATAATCGAATTTTACATTTTTGTTTCAATTTAATATAGGTTTGTACATTTAAAGATCATGATATATATATATATATATATATATATATATATATATATGTCAAAGTGAGATTGCTATATAAACCTATGTCAGTGGACTTTTTCATTATAATTATTATAAAGGCCCAAAATCTAAGGGGTATCAACCCAAATCAACAATCTATTAGGAATTAATCTCATACTCAATACATGTAACTATAATAACATGTAACTATAAATTACAGTTACATGTTTTGAGTATGACATTAATTCCTAATAGATTGTTGATTTGGGTTGATACCCCTTAGATTTTGGGCCTTTATAATAATTATAATGAAAAAAAGGCCACTGACATAGGTTTATATAGCAATCTCACTTTGACAAATAGTAGCTTACAGATCCTTCAAAGTATCTCTTGCCCATCCCATGTGCACAAGACTAGTCAAAAACCTTTTCCCTATAAGGTTGATTTCACGCAGGTTTAAGGTCCATCCACCAGACCCATTGCGCACCCTTCATACATCAAGCTTAATTACACATTGACATCCGATGTTACAGCAGTGATAGAGACAACAGGAAAAACTAGAAAAACAAGAAGGGAAGATAATAATAGTCTCATGCTTGGAAGAGTTTAAGTAAACTAATCTCATTACATCTCCTTACAGTTCTCAGTACTTTGAATTTTGCATGCTTATTGATTTTAAGTATATATGTTATCTTATTCTAAAGCATAAGCAATATCCCTCCTTGAATATATATACTATGAAAAATAAGCAATTATTCTATAATCCAAGATCACTACATATGCATTCCTTAAAAAAAAAAACAAACGACCAGCATGTGTTTATGATTCAAATTTATATCCCATGGGGCGATAACCTCTCAGCCTAACCATATGAAATTGTATGAGCCGAATAGATCTCGGCCCACCAAACATTACATGGATATATGTGTAAGGATCCTATTATAGTATAAAATATCATTAGTGGATTAAGCGTAAAACACCCGATAATGAAGGATTAACATTATGATAAAATTAAGGCAAAATCCAAAAATAGGAGTCCCACTAAAATATATTTATAAATACGATAAGATTTTTCAGGAAACACAACTAGTCATTCTCATTTTATTATTCTCATCACTATATCCGGTGATATTTAACTTAAGTTTCAGAGTGCTTTTGCAAGTACTTTCTCCCTCTAGCATATGATAGAGAACAATTGAAGACGACAGATAGACAGGTAGAGCTTGGCACAATAAGGAAAAATTATCATCATATCCTGAAATAGGTACAAAATCAATTTCTAAACGATACATTGAGATTTTCATTTTAGGAAAAAAAAATACTATCTCCTTTTCGTATTTTTAGATGTTTTAGCATTTTTTTTATCCCAAAACAATTGATATTTTAAAATTTTAAAATCTAATTAATTTTTTTAAAAATATATCCTTACTTAATATCCCAATACTAATAATAGCATGAAGGATTAAGGTCTTATATGATTATTTTAGTATAAATATAATAATATTTTACTTCTATTAAATATTTCTCAAACTCGGGTTTAACCCATAGTCTAATATATGATTAACAGAAAAAGTAACACTGATTTAACTGAAAGTCTAACTTATGATTAACAAAAAAGTAACGCTGGTTTAACCCAAAGTCTAGTTTATGATTAACAGACAAAGTAAATTCATACAAAAAAATCAGTGAAGAACAACACTTTGGATTACTTTTCTTATATACAAAATGAAATAGGCTGATGGGCAATATATATATAAAACGTTGATCTGTGAAGCATGTCAATATTAAGCTAAGGTCAGAATTATATTTATGGAACGATTATTATTATTATTATAATTATTATTATAGTGACAGGTCTAACGAAGTAAGTTTAAATTTGATGGTAGTGGTTGAGAGAAATTCACCCCTACACAAACCTAAGTTTTCAGGGTCAATTGAGGTACAATGAGCTCAATTTCTTATTTTATGCTATATCATAGTGATTAAAAGCAAATTTTAATACCCTATTAAATTCGGAATCAATTTACAAGCTCAAAAGTTAGAAGCTTCTTTCATTTAAGTTTATCTAAACATTATACTTATCATTTTGCGACAGATTGTTCGATCGATTGAACTGTCTTTCATAAACCGTCAGAACTCAAAAGCGATAAGTTCTTCAAAACCAATTTGGCAGTAAACGGCAGGAAGTTCTAGCGAAATCATTACTTTATGTTTAATTTTAATTTTTAATTTAGTCAATGATCTAGAAAGAAAAATAAACAAAAAGAAAGTCTAAATATGAAAAATCTTAGATACTACCTTCTCTTCTAATATTTCTCTTCTAATATTCCGTTCATGATAGAGACATTTTGTTATTACACAACACAATTATTTGTGTTTATCAAAATTTACAAAATATGTTTGTGATAGAAATTAATAGATTGCTTAATTATGTTAGTTCATGAATGTTTTACAATAAAATATTGTTCATACTTTTATATGTTGATTGAGACAGCAATATTAGAAAAAACGTTTCCGATTGGTTCTTTTACAATAATTTTTAAACCGTCCTAGAATCTAATTCTTTTTCAAACCGTCTGTGTTTTTATATTTTCAAAATCTTAAAAAAATTAACATTTATAAGATAGTTATTTCAAAAAAATTATTTTAAAAAATAAATGTTATAAGACACTTTTTCATAAAATCATCTTTAAAAAGTGAACTTTTTAAGATAATATTTTAAAAAATCTGTCTTAGAAAATTCCTAAACAAACCACAAATTTATTGATTCAATTATATTTCCTAAAACAGTGGCAAATGATTTGACAAAAGCTGCAAGCTAATATGCATATTCTATTTTATTTTATTGCTACACAAGCCAAATTGTTTTTATATCAAATTTTCTTTCAACTACAAAGTTTGTGCTCTGGACTTCACCTTCGGGATGTAACAGCTCCTTGAGCTGGTTTTAGTAATTAATACCATCAATTTTCTGGTTATTCAATTCTAGTTCCTAACATGGACCCAATTGAAAGATATAAATTTTGTAATGACCTACTTGCACTAATTTATTTTTGGGGGGACCATAATGAAGAATTGTATATTTTTCATGAACCTACAATGTTATTATCCATAAGAAATATATTAAGGAAAGTCAAATAGGACATGGATGAAATACCTCTTTGCTTGTCCATATGTAAAAGGCTCATTCCTTTTTTCTTGCATCTCCTTCAGTCTCTGCACTATCAGCATCCTCTACTGAAAAAATTTCACCTTCTGGACCAATCATATCTCTCCTTAAATAATCAAGGATATCCCGTAATACATAAAAATAAAATGTATCTTTTGTGATAGAAAACGCATCTAGATAAACATTGGCAGGCTACCCTTGATCATAAAGCATCTTCTCAAAATGTGGAACTACAAAGATATAAAAGCTCAACAAATTAATCATCCTTACAACATTTCAAAACAAGAGCATTGGATATAACAGCACATCGTAATTGACATGGCCAAATCAAAATGCTCAGATATTTGCATATTGAGAATTACAGCTGATACACGTACATATCAAATATAGACTCAAAGAAATGACTGCAGCCTAAGTTAAACTTACCATGCCAACACACTGTTTTGTGATAGACTGAAATTTTTTAAAATTATGAATTTTGATGAATTTCATATCAATCCAAAGAGAGATTCAATAAATGATAAATAAGATCCACTCAAATTAATGATTTTTAATAAATTTTAGTCAATCAAAAAAATATTAAAAAAAGAGTGTCTAAAAGAGAGAAAGGATGCTAGCATTTCTCAGATTTAAATACCGTATCTGCTCCACTGTCTCAATCGTATATGAAGTCATGGTTTACATCATGAGGAAAATCGTAGAGTTTAATATTATGTGTTTATAATCCTGATTAATTCATCAACACCCTATCACCATATGGCATTTTGCTTCTCCATGTCATTTTTTAGAAAAATATTTCCTCACCATGGCTGCAGGTGCTACTCAAAAGCCATAAACCGCGTGCGCCTGAGTTTTGTGGGATGATTTGTATGAAAATGGGAGAACACGTGATGTCAATATGGTCTATATGGTGTTGTATGTCTTCTTTCTTAATGTCTTTCTTTTTTTGAAAAGAAAAATTGAAGCAGCTTGCAAAACAACAAAATGCAACCCATAAGATTAATGTAATGGTATACACCTAAAACTACATTGGATTCAAAAATGTAAGAAATGATTTATTTAGTGAAATAATGTTTCGTATGTAAAATTCTTTGAATCATTGACAATCACATACCAAAATTAATCTTTGTCCCGATAAAGTATGAGACACTCGTAATCTCCAAGAAAAAAAAAAAAAAAAAAAAACAGAAAATGCAGGCAACATCATATATATTGCGTACGCTATTCTTTTGGCAGAATCAACTCGCAAGTGCTACTCATATATCCTGTACCTTTCAGTCAGTTTCCCAACTACAAGCAATTGGATGTTGATTTTGTTCTCGAAATTTCAATGCAGATAATATGTATTGCTTACATTGACTGTTACTTACCTGCCTTCAATTAAATATTTGAGAAGTATAGATCAGTTATGTAAATCTTGACAAGCAAGACGGGCCAAACACAAATTTTTATTTTTTGACTTTATAAATTTATCGTTAATTGCTAACTTTATTAATTAGTCTTTACGTAATATGAGTAAAGATTTTCTTTCTGAAAAAGAAGTTTCTTATTTAGTTATCTTATATTATATAAAACAGTTTTATGCGCTATAAATCCTAATCCTAAATATAATGTATGTTAGACTAATCAAAGTAAGTCATCACTACCAGTATAATGCCAGTTATAAGTTATAATGATTCATGTGACTCACATAAGTTCAAACTCAAGGAGGAATTGGTTGAATTTTGAAGAAAAAAGTTCTTCCTATGCCTTCTATTGACTCTTAGATATATTAAAATGAATTGTTCAGCTTGGCCCAAACTAAGCATGAAAAGTGGGTTGGTCCGATCTGACCAAAATTTCTTATTGCTCACAATTTTTGTGACCTAATGTGACTCGACACTCTAATTTTTTGTGGGTCACAATTTTGAGATTCATAGTCAACTCACTCTACATGGACCATTACCCCAGGGTTGGATGACCTAGTGCCCAAAGTGGAGGGAGCTCAAATAAAATTTAGATAATTTTGAAAAAAAAATCAATTACTTAATTTATTTGATCATTTATGTTCTTGATCTTTTAACAAGAATATATCATCGTGTAAGTCTCTAAAACTCAATACTTTTAAATTCTCAATTTTATAGTATTTATAATTTTTCATCAATCTAATTTTTCATCAATCTCTAGTATTTATAATAATAATAATAATTTTATCGTTTGAAGTTGAAAAATAAACAGCTGGGAAATAAATTTACCTAATTTGAAAAATAATAAAACTTAATCAACTAAAAATTGAGACACCACAATTACACATATTATAAATTTAAAGAACTAAAAGCAAAATTAAATCTATATTTTACAAACCCAAAACATTATAAATTGAGATACCTAATTTCATCGTTTTTTTATTCAGAGAAAAAAAAAAGTTGTGCAGTTTCAAAGAATACCTGTCCAGAGCTCAAGCTACTACAATTTTCCCAGTTATACGATCAGATTCTTCTCCCATTTCATTCACAGTCAATCTTCATATTAATAAAACTAGAACCCTTACACATTGCACGAGTACAATGTCATTAAAGTTTTTGAGCAGAAAACAAAGCATAATAACTAGCTAGGTAGCCATCCGACGTACGGGTTTTTTTTTTAATACTTGTTTTGCGATAACAATTAAATGTCTAACATCATCATAAGTGAAATTCAAATATGAACACAATCACAATATTTTATCCTAAAAAAGATTAAAAAAACACAAATTGTGTATATACGTGTTTGCTCCCAACAACAAACAAAAATTTACATTTTTCAGTCACCATTATTACCAAGTCCATCAAAAAATGACCCCTGAAATCCATATTTTTCTCACTATACATCGATACTATACTACAATCAATATTTTTGTACGTACTAATGCGATGTTTTAGAATTATAAATTTATTGTCCAAAGCTCTTCAATGCATCATGTAACTTAATTTTGTGAATTATATTTGTTGTTTGTTACTAAAACAACACATGCTGGGCTACTCATTACATCTCATAAAACTCTTTAGTAATATAAAGAAAAAAATAACCTTAAACTTTGATTAAAGGGAACATCAAGAAAAGACATAATCAAACATTCTGATGTTAGAATCAAATGGAACATCAAAATGCAAATGGTTGGAATTTGCAAATCCATCTTGGCCTTCAAAATCACATAATTGAATAACTTGAGTAGCCTTTGATGATGCAATTTGATAAAGGTAAAGAGACAAATACTGCAAATAAATTAAAAGATAATATGGAGATTAATAAAACAAAGGTGTTAGAAGGTTAGTAGAATAAAAAAAATCCAAGAAACGATACGCAAATGAAGAAAAGATGCATTACGTGAGTTCAACCTGATACGCTTAAATGCCTAAATTTTAAATTCAAATTGTTACAAAAACAATGACTTAGTGAAATATGGAACATTTAACCGATAAAAATAATTTCAGAAAAGAACTTAAAAATGTAGAAGTGTCTTTTGTTTCTCATATTCCAACATGTTCTCTCTTGTTGCCAATGGTTTCTACCTCCTCTTATTGATCCTAATGTCAGAGCATGCCCTACAATGTTAGATTGAGATGCAATTGGTGATGTGACAATCTTGTAGAAGTTGATGTAGTTAGCTTATTTGAAAAGAGACAAAAAAAAAATGCTACAAACCATTCGATTGAAGAGAGGCACTGAATGAAGAAAAAATGGATAGTACCTCCATGGGGTGTAGGTGGAGAAAACTCACCAGAGCATTAACACAAAAATAGAAAGAAATGAATTGAGTTGATAATTAAGGGTGTTGGAGAGAAAATGAAATATCAATTGGAAAAGGGATGGATAATGTGAAAATGAGAGTGAAAATTGAAGAATAAATTAAGAGTTAAAAGAAAATTGAATGGATGAAATAAGGTGAGATGGAGAAAAGACACTAACATTAAAAAAGTTGAATGGTTGTGACTATCCATTTAGATAAATGTGTTGTTATTAATGAGCATGAATAACAATGTTTTTCATAGGCTAGAAAAAGAAGTTAAAGAGTCCAAAACAGCTATTCAAAATAGTTGATTAGGTAATTATGATGAAAATGAAGAGTAATGAATAATTAAATGTCAGTAGAGGAATATAGAAAGACAAAAATGTATGAAAAAAGGGGGTGAAGGTTTTCGAGGAAAAAATTTACAAGAGAAGTAAAAACTTGTATATATATAATAAATTTGACATGTAATACTTTCTTCAATAGTTTTATTCCAAGTAAAATAGATTTAGTACCTTTGATATATCAATTATAAAGGGTAATAATATTAGAACATGCCTTTATTTTAAATATTTTATCAACACTTTTCATTATGCTCTATCTCTCTTTTTCCTGTGAACGAGTTTATAGTTCATGAACTTTCAATTAAACTTAATTTTAGTCCTTATATTTTCATATTGACAAATTTAGGGTGTGTTTCGATACAATTTTGCAATACACATACATTGTCTTTCTCCACATTTTTCAAAATAAAAAAAAATTAGGGTACCTTACATTACTTGATGTGATTTTACAAAGGAATACACATATGGTATGTTTTCCAAAACACCTTCTTAGTCTTCTAACTATTGAAATTAAATATGTGAATTTAGTTCCTCGTCCAACTTTGTTGCAATAAAAAATTCTCATTGAATGTTAAGTTCAAACTTGAAGAAGGACTAAATTTACATATTTTTAAAATTTGAAGAACTAAATTCATTGATTTTAAAGTATATGAACCAGAATCTAGTTTGACTGAAAGTTCAAAGACCAAAAATACGTTTTTCCTATATATATTTCTTTTGTTTCTCGCATATATATTCTTTTAAAGACAATTATATCTAAAACACAATTAAGTATTAAATGTGAATATCTCTTTCATGAAAATTTAGACCTTCATTTGTTGCATCACTAGAGATTAACCCTTCTACTAGACCCAATTGATAATTGGTAATTGCCACCATTACTTGTATTTTACAATGCCTTCAGTGCAATAATTAGATACTTCTTATGCTTTTGAACCATGTTCCTACTCATTTTTAGTTAGTTTTGAATAAATATCTTTGTTAGTTAGGAGCTTAGTTTTTATTGCTTTTTCTTTGTGATCTTTGGAATTTTTATGTTTATTATGTGAAATTCATGAAGGACAATTGTGAGAGATATTTCAGAAGCATTAATGTCACCATTTAGAGCTTCGAAAGTGGATTTGTGAAGATGTAGAGCTGGCTTAAGCGAGTCACATTTGGGATGGCTTAAGCTAATAAAAATTTGGAGAAAAAGAGTGTCGTTGGCACAACTTAAGCAAACTTTTGTAGGGACAACTTAAGCCAGTAAGTCATAAAAGTCAAAATTGTTGAAAACTTAAGTACTATTTAACGGGGGATCATGACAAACTAAGGGGTCTCGTTTTTGTATGATTTTGGAAGAGTTTTGATGTTGAGAGGAACATGCAACGCTTCTAGGCTTGCGAGCTCTTCTGCAATTGGTTCTTCATTGATTTCTTCTTCCCCGATGGTTATGCATAGCTAATTTCATCTTTCCTTGGAGTTTAATGTAATTAGACATATTTTCATATAACTACTCTTTTTATTATTCAATAAAAAATTGTTATTGCTTCTCTTCTATGCTTAATGCATGTTTTTGGTTTGATCACCCAATTGCATGAATCTTTTTATTCAATTATAATTGGGAAATTTTATTGAATTGATAACTATAGGGAGCACCCAGTAATTTTTATGCCTTGAGATAAGGTATAAAGGATTGGGCATAGTTAAAATCCTTATTCCTAATGCAAGTACTTTGGTTACATTAATTCAAGGGATTAAGGGATTAAGGTTTGAATAAACATGTGAGTTGATGATAACAACATTTTTTTGAATAAGAAAATAGTGATTGCATTTTAGGATGGTTTGATGAAGTTAAAACCAATGAATTTCTCCCATTGATTTAGATTCTATTTACTGTGCACGTCAAGTGTTTGTGAAAATTCTCAAACTAAAATTTCTTTCCTTAATTCTTCTATTAATTTATTTCCTTAATTTACTTTATTTCTTCCCTTAATTTCTTTATCTTTATGCAAATTGTAATTTAGGTTCAGTTACTTTTAGTTACTCTTAATTATTCAATTCTCATGGTCTATATTTTACTATTAATTACCCAATTATCACATAAGTTCCTATGGAGACAACATTACTTGTAACTATTATTACTTGAACGATCTGGTACTCTTGTCAAAATCCAAATAATAACCTAGTTATGCCTGTGAAGCACCGCCACGGGCCCAAACAGCGGTGTCCCCGTTTCCGACAAGTCGACAACATGGACACGCGTCGAACACATACCAAACACGTCTCGGACGCGCATTTGCCGTGTCTAGCTTTTTTTTTAAAAAAACCTTCGACACGATTCTGGACTCGGGGAGCCAACAGACACGACATGACCTTTGTTATTTTTTTCTTTTCAAAATCATATTTTTTTAAATCTTAAAAGATAAAAGATTAGAATTTAAATTATAATAATAGATTAAATTTTTTATTATTTCCTCTTCACGCTTCCTCTTCACGTCGTTTACACTTCCTATTTTTTTTTAAATCTTAAAGATAAAACATTATATTTTAAATTATAATAACATATTAGAATTTAAATTAAATCAAATTAGAATAACAACCCTTCCTATTCACGTCAGTTGTGCCACTCCTTCATTCACGTATGTCTTCACTAGTTCCCTCATTCATGTCTATTCATTATTGGTTTGAGTTTGTTGTTGCCTTTGTTCGTTCAACTTATGATCTTCAAAGCATCTATGATTGTTGACCCTGACTTGTTGTTTGTTGTGTTTGTGGTTGCTGACCTCTGACTTACTGTTTTTGTTCTGGTTGGGTGTATTGTAACTTTGTAAGGTTTTCACCTTTGAAACATTTTCTTTACTTTTCAATTTTTATAATTTTTTCTTCATCTTTTGTAGGCTCGTAAGAATTTTTAGTTTAATATTTTTTTATTTACTTTCTTATCTACTAATATATTTAATACTTTCTGATTTTTAATGTTATATGCTATTTTGATAATAGTTTTTAAATATAACAATTAATCATTCATAGTTTTTTTTATATTTTTAAATTGGTCATTGTGCTTTATTTTATTTTATTATATTGATTAATCGTAGAGATGAGTACTTCTAATCAAGTTAAAGAACAAGGTGATGACACCAAACCTTTATGGAATTATGTTTCACAGATTAAAGGTGTAAGTGGAGGCGGTGGAAATTTTGAAGTTAGATTTAATTTTCCGTGAAATAGTTTTTAATGGGTCTTACACTAGAGTAAGGGCACACTTGTTAAAAATCACTGGAAAAGGAGTTTCAAGTTGTCAAAAGATAACTCCTTCAAGGCTTGCGAAACTTACAAAGATGGATAATGAGGCTGCATTAAGAATAAAGAGGTCAAAGAAAAAATTTGTCTCTTTACCACCGGTGTCTAACCAAGAGACAACCAATGTTGATCCGAAACAGAAAGACTCTTGAAGGTTCTTTTAATATGCAAGTTAGAGAGACCCTTGATTATGAAATTTTCAGAATATTTTATTCTTCAGGACTACCATTTCATTTAGTAAGGAATCCTCACTATAGAAAGGCGTTCTCTTTTGCTGCCAACAATAATTGTATATCTGGGTATCAACCTCTAGGTTACAATAAGTTGAGAACAACCTTACTTGTAAATGAAGGAAGACATGTAGAGAACCTATTACAACCAATAAAAAATACATGGAAAGAAAAAGGTGTGAGCATTGTAAGTGATGGGCAGAGTGATCCTCAAAAAAGACCTCTTATCAATTTCATGGTTGTGACCAAGAGTGGACCAATGTTTTTAAAGGCCTTAGATTGTTCTGATGAGGTAAAAGATAGGGATTTCATAGCTGAACAAATGAGGGATGTAATTATGGAGGTTGGTCACTTGAATGTAGTACAAATTGTTACTGATAATACACTTGTATGTAAGGCAGCAGGTTTGATCATAGAGGCTAAGTTTCCTTCCATCTATTGGACTCCTTGTGTTGTGCACACCTTAAATCTTGCATTGAAAAATATATGTGCAGCCAAAAACACAGAAAAAAATAATGAGATTTATAAAGAATGTTGTTGGATCACACAGATTGTTGACGGTGCCATGTATGTTAGAAATTTTATCATAGGTTATTCTATGAGACTATCAATGTTCAATTCATTCAACACATTGAAGTTGCTAGCTCTTGCTCCCACAAGATTTGCTTCCACCATAGTGATGCTAAAGAGGTTTAAACATTTGAAAAAAGGACTTTAAGAGATGGTTATTAGTGAGCAGTGGTCTTCTTATAAGGCAGATGATATTAACAAGGCAAAATCTGTGAAAAAGACATTGTTGGATGACATTTGGTGGGACAAGGTTGATTATATACTTTCTTTCACTACTCATATCTATGATGTTCTTAGAAAAACAGATACGGATGCTGCTTGTCTTCATTTGGTGTATAAAATGTGGGACTCAATGATTGAAAATGTGAATAAGGTCATATACCGACATGAAAGAAAGGGAGAAGGTGAAGAATCTACCTTTTATAAGATAGTACATGAAATATTAATTGACCGTTGGACTAAGAGTAGCTCACTTCTTCATTGTTTAGCTCATTCTTTAAACCCAAGGTGATACATTATATTCTTTCATTTATAAAGTGTATTTTTTCCATACGTTTCTATATGTTATATTAATTTATAATCATTTTTTTATTATAGATATTATAGTCATGAATGACTAAGTGAAGATTCAAATAAAATTCCTCCACACCAAGATGGAGAACTTACTTGTGAAAGATTAAAATGCTTCAAAAAGTATTTTGATGATGATAATGAAAGAGGGCAAGTAAATGTAGAGTTTGCAAACTTTTCTGGTGAAAGAGAAGACTTTGATGAAATTGACTCTTTAAGGGATAGAGGTCTAATAGAGACAAAGTCTTGGTGGCTAGTTCATGGTGCTCATGCACCAACACTTCAAAAGATTGCTCTTAAGTTACTAGGGCAACCTCGTTCATCATCATGTTGTGAAAGAAATTGAGATACCTACTCTTTCATTTATTCAATCAAAAGAAACAAGATGACACATCATAAGGCAGATGATCTAATATTTGTTCATAGTAATCTTCGTCTTCTTTCAAGAAATTTCCCACAATATTATCAAGAAGAAACTAAAATGTGGGACATTGCAGGAGATGAGCTTGGATCACTTGATGAGAATGAAATTCTTGAAATTGCTAATTTATTTCTTGATAAACTAAAATTAGAAGTTGTGTTTTTCAATTATGTCGATCAAGAAGGAAGAGGAATAACCTAGATAGATTAGGATTAATAGTTTTTTTATTTATCTTTTCAATTATGATGATTTATCTTGATACTTCTTTTAAGTGAAATTCTTTATTAAATATATTAACAAGTTTGTTTTTAGATTATTTTTTAAAAAGACAAAGTTCTTGCCTTATGAAAATTTCTTTTCAATGATAATTGTGCTATTTAATATAATTTTTTAATGCTTATTATATATATATATATATATATATATATATATATATATATTTTGTGTCCTCGTGTCCTATGTTTTAAGATTTAACAATAATCGGTGTTGGTATCACAGTGTCGGTGTCGGAGTGCGTACTTCAGAGTTGTGCATATATAAATTACATTATCAATATAATATGACAAAATTAATGGATAATATTATCTCTTAAGGATTTGATTAAAGATTTGATACGATTGGATTGATGCATGTGATAGAAAATTATCCGATTCACCAAAGAAAATATATAAATTATATTTATAAATATACTAAGTAGGTCGAATAATTGTGCAACGTCACTGGAATGTTGCACTCTTAAAATGCAGCAAAAGTTTCTGGAGTTGTCGTGAGACACCCATCATTTTGGAATTGGACAAGGTGTGGTCCAGGATCAGCCTTAGCAGTATCATGGTAGCACCTCACCATTGAAGGGTCACTCGCTCACTCACTCCGATGGGGAAAGAAAATGGCCGATTGGATATGCAGGCGCGTGTGCGAGTTCCTTAAAGTGCGTATGGGCCTCTAACTAACAAGCAAATAAATAAAGCAAAAGGAATGCAGAGTTTCAGAAGCCAGAAACACTGAAACAGTAGTGAGAGGGCGATGACGTTAGCGGCCATTCAAGTGCCTCTCTTTTTCAGTCCAAAATTATGCTCTTTTGGTCTGTGCCTTATGTTGCACTCAACACTTCACACAACAACAACCTCTCTCCAATAATAACACCACTTTAGGTTAGCGTCTTCAATTCCATCACATTGTCTTGGTCCGTACATTACACATAAGCATCACTGTTGTTGGACACTTGAATTGAATTCCCTCCTCCTCCACCCGTCACCCTTCTCTTCCGCTCATTATATCCTCCACTTTAGTTTATTCCCTTTATGACATGTGTACAAATATTCAATGATTAAGAAATTTATTTGTCATTTTATGCTTAATTTACGGTTTTTCAATTATTTGTAAAGAATATGAGAGAAAAAAATAAATGTGTTCCTCTCAACATTAATTTACGTACACTAAAATTTACACTATTATTAGAAATTATGATTAATTTATAAGTCTTTTTTTTCCTTTCAAAATAACAATATATAATTTTCTTAATTAAATCTTCACAGGCTGGACTCCTTAAGTATACATTTTTTCTCTCTAGGATATAAGTTAGATTCAAAGTTAAAGCTTTATTTAAGGCTTAAACATTTTGAGTGATTTTATAATTTATTTGTAAAAGTTTCTTATATTTTTTTTTGGTCAGCCCCAAAGAATAATTTCATTAAACAGGGTACCAGTGGTACCATTGAGAATTACATACATAGTTTTCCATTGCCCCATCATACATTACCAGCATCGATTTCCCAAAGAAGAGCCATCTGCATGCATTACATGAATACATGAAGTTTCTTATATTTATCTATAGTATATTATAAATGTGAATTCTCAGTTTTTAATTAAAGTGATATCATCATTTCTACACATTTTATTTTCTCACATAATCATATATCATTCTCAGTATTATAACATATGTTTTTAAAGCTTTTATATTAAATCAACATATGTTTCCTAGTTAGTTATAATTCAACCAAAGAGTATATTTACTTTCTTAATGCACTTAATCAGTATTTAAGTTTCTTCAACTAATGCCAGACATAATGATTTTTTTTAATAAATAATAAAATAGTCTTCTATTATTTGAATCAAATTTTAGGATGAACATGGCAGGGATCTCAAATCGTAAGCATGGTTCCTCGTGACTCGTGAGATAGGCTGGCAAGGCGCTTGCATTAGATTCTGTAGCTCTTAATGTTGATGGTAGTAGTGCGTACCTTGAGGAACCCTAAGTCAAGCAAGGTTTGGTAGCTTGGTGAGAGACCATTCTGATGATCACGGACTTTGTTACAATTAAGCTTTTTTGGTAGTGTTGGGATATCCAATATCCTTCATGCATGCCAAGTTTATGGTTCTGCTCTATAGGTTACAAATATGTTTGAGACATGGACTACCGGAGGTGAAGAGCTTTTCGGACTTGATGCACACATTACATTTAAAGTTTAATTGTTTGGGAAAACGTTAAATTGAACATAATTAATTCGTGTTTTTCTCAATTTACCAATATAATTTCTTTTACCTTTTAGCTTCAAAATGAGCGAGCAAGAGTTTAGTTAATGTCTTATAAACCGTAATCCAAACACACAAACTTAAATATTTATTATCAATAACAATAAAATAGCCATCATCAAAAGGCTAATATTGGGCCGAGATTGAGAGTGTGTAAGCACTAATTCATACTTTGTGACGGATATAATTGTGTTGATCATCTTAGCTTAAAGAGCTATAGTCTAACACCAAACTGGTGACTTTAGATACAATCCCCTCAGGCATGCATGGTTCTTTATTACTTGGGAATGTGATGGATGTCATTTTAAATACCTTAGCATGTCTAAAGGATTGAGTACCCCTTGTACGTTGTACCCATGCATATGGCACTGTCTTTTGTAAGTGTTGGGTATCCCTTATATCTTTTGTCCTATTTCAATATATATTTAATTTTGCCTGATAAAAAAAGAATGTCTCAAGGATATTTTTAAAGTCTTTTTAAACGAGTCATAAACTCATTTGATTGAGTCATGAATAACAAAATCTTGTTGACAAAATTCCTAAAACCTCGTTATGATCAAACCTTGAATCGTTGAAATTCAAATTCATTTCTTGCCTAAACTAAACCTAATATTTTCTCAAAAAAAAAAAACCTAATATAAACGTCCCCTAGCCTATTCAAACTTTAATCCTAATAGCCTAGTTGCAAATGAACTAAACTAGCTTAAGTAAGTACTATGTCTTCTAGTTATTACTTCTTACAAAACTTGCACTTTGTACCATGCATGTGTTCCCTCAAGTACCTTCTAGTTACTTTTTTTTTTTCTCTGGCGTTTAATTAATTGTAAATTCAAAGAATCTTATGATCAAATCCTTCATTTTGATAATTAATCGTAACTAGAAGACTTCTATCAAGAAATAAAAGAAAAATTAAAAATTGTTTAGCAGATTTCATCTATTTAATAGCTAGCTAGTCAAGAATTATAAATTAATAATATTAGTAATTCACAAAGAATATTTAATTAATCTCCCAGTACAAATCCGGTCATTGAATTTCACTTTATGTATTTTAAAATACAGAGAAATTAGTTATTGTTTGACGCACATATATGCATCATAACAGCCGTCTTAACTCAATTATTTGGACAGAATAATAAATAGTTGCCGACTTAAATTATTTGCTCAAGTTTCAAATGTAATGAAACAAAGGAATATATATATATATATATATGTTTGAGAATTGTTAACCCTGTCACCTCTTTTTTAATTACAGTATGTTAGCAATTTATATCAAAATTGTTAGAAAAAAAATCACATTTTTCTCTATTTTAATTAATGTACTTTAAGGTTAAAATTCAACAACAACAATGATTATGAACCTAAAATGTATCCTATGTTTCTGCGGTTAAATTAAGGTGGGAGGAGGAAAATAAGAGAAAAAAATTATATTTTTTTATGTGGAATTCACATCTTTTATATTTTATCTTAATTCAAAAATTTATTCTACTTTTATCTTTTCTATTTCCATCTTCTAAACTAAACACACTCATAATCTTGAATCATCCGAATTCCCTCCCTGTAATAATTAATGAAAAACAGATATATACCTCATATTCAACCAACTCAACAGTATCCTTTGAGTTTGAGTAACAGACTACCAATTCAAAACCCTTGACCCACCACATACCTTGTTACAAATAGAACATTTAAATATAGAGTTTAATTGTTAAACATAACAAATGTAACAACAAATTACAAATAATTATTGATATTACTTTTAAGATAATTATTATAAAAGTTAATAAATTTATAATATACAATAATTTATGATTAATGACAATATACTATTTTACACTATTAATACATAATCTATTTTCTCTTAAATATAATCTTTCCTACAGCAATCACATGGATGGAAATGAATTATAAGACGCTCTAGGTTTACTTCAAACCATTGTCGTTATATTTTTCCTTAATTCATCATATATTACAAGGAAAATGACTTTTACCTACAGTCAAAATCTATCACTAGAAGTCCAAAATCCGTAGGTAGATGTATAAAGGACTTTGTCCTACAGACGGTTTTGCATCAACTTTGAGGGGTATACAGTGACAACTAATAGTCTGTCACTATAGGCTTTACCTACGGATATATTTTTACCTACAGTCAAATTTAACTATCACTATAGGTAACACCTACTATTTCAAATGTGTAGGTAAAAGATATTAATTTATACCTATAATCTCTAACTCTAAGTAAAAGTCAATTTACTTGTACATACGATCTTCTGTAGGTAAATGTCATATAATAATAATAAAACTAGTTCTTAATTACACTCTTTGTTGATTATAATTTTTAATTAAATATACATGAGCTTATTAATATGCTGCACAAAGTTAGAGATCTGCTGCAACATGGCCTTTGAAAAGTTACAACAACCTGCTACATACAATTAAATTTTTGTTAGCCTAATTTGTGATTATTGTAACTAGATTGTGTGCTTTTTAACATATTGCAGTCCTTGATCCATTGTCATTTTGAAATGATCTAGCATTAGTAGTGCTATAGAAAATTTTCCAATTCACTTTGCCTTGTTTTTTAGTACCATGTGCATAGTCCTTCCTAAGTGTATATTTTTGGTGCACCATGACCCTCTTTACATGGAGGGAATCATCACTAAAATGTAACAAGTTTCTAAATTTCTAAATGTATAAAAGAGTTAATTCGAGTTGCTGGACCAATAGACAAAGTAAAAACCAAACACTTGAACATTTTATCGTCGGCTCACATCTTCATTACCATCTAAATCATGTTCCTGAAATAACATTTTGTTGCCGGCTCGCATCTTCATTACCATCTAAATCATGTTCCTGAAATAACATTTTGTCACCGGCTCGCATCTTCATTACCATCTAAATTTCAACTCACCTCTAGTTAAGATTGTTTGTAGTTTGATGATCTTTACTGGTAGAACCATTTGTAGGTACCTAAATTAAAAGAATGTTTTTTCTTTGTAAAGTATCATATCATAGTTAAATCGTTGAATAAGTAGAATTATAAATTCATACCTCTTGATCTATAGCTTCTAAGATTTGATTAATTTGTGGATCTTCTGCAAATCGTACTTTAAGCACAACTACAAGGTTTCCAAGCAAATTCTCCAACTTTTGAATTCCATTGTTTGCATAAGAGCTTTGAGATGAACTTGCCTGATGTGGAAGCTTGCCAAGACAATGCACACATCCTCTTTTTTCAGGTCCTTTGACTTTTGAATATATATCATTTGTCTAATTAGTAGAATCTTGGGTGTTTTGTAAATTTTGCGAACTCTCTGTTTCAACCATTTTCTTTTTTAGTTCATCCTACATAAATACACCTTATAAATTATTATCATACATCAATATCCTAAATACTTCAATATCACTAAACAAAACTCATCTTCACATTAGTTACTCCCCCTCACCCCATAACCTTCTATTAGAAAATTGAGCAAAATAAAGAAAAAGTATTGAAATAAAAATTAAAATTCTTACAATTACAATAGCAGCCTTTTCAGTAACAATGCTTCCATCTTTTCGAGTTCTAGTGTCGATATAAATTTATGCCCTAGAAGGTTGCACTCCCTTAGCCTTTGTTGTCTAAGATTAGTTAAAAAAATAAATCATCATATTTGTATTAAGCAATTTAATAATAAAAAATATAAAAAAGACAAATCATCTCATGAATCCATTTTGGAAGATTATTGGTTCCCATACAATGCAAGTCCTCATATTTTGAGCGGCTCCTTTTGTTGATGTTGCTTATTTTCTATAACCAACAAATATAAAAAGTCAATAATAAAAATAAACATATAATATATAATTGTTATGTTAGCAAAAGGTTGGTGACATTGTCATGTATACCTGTCCTTTCTCAGAACACCAATAATATACTAAATCACGATATTGAGAAGGATCAACCCTTGGATCTGGGATGTGAGCAACCATTTCCTCCTTAGTTTTGCTCTCATCATATCCTTTTGATTTCAGTTCATATTTAAATTGCCTCCATTTCAGACTCATGTCATCAATCAATATTTTCTTTGTTTGTTCAGTTAATTCAGGAACAAATCGAAATTTACTCTATTATGAGTATCATTAACAAACAAAAAAGATCATTTTGTTAGACATTAGAAGACATAAAATTTTACAAGAAACAAGATGAAACAACAATTATAAAGTTTTATACCAGACTTGAATTAATTCAACCATGTCAGTAATATAGTCCTTAGGCATGTCTTTCCAGCTAAGAAAATTGATAGGAGCACATTGGTGTCTCCTTACCAAGCTCTCAATTGCATTCAGTAGAGTTTTCCCTTCCCAATCCATAGGATTGCCCCAATGATCTACTTCAACAAGTATGAATTCTCCATCTGGAAAGTCCCACACATCTAGCATATGTGTATAACCTCTGGTTCTCTTTTAACCTAAATCATTCAGGGATATGACATTTATCAAACACACACACACACACAGATTTGAACTATATGGAAAAAAGAAACTCACTAGTAAATTTAATCTTATCATATTCTAAAAGATATTCAACTCAAACAGAATTGTACATATAATTCTAACCCAAAAAAGCATATGTGTATAAATACCTTTAGTTGAACTTTCACTTGCACTTTCAAGAGAAGTATGAGACTGAACATGACTATCTTCTTGTATGTGTTGTTCTGTTTGTGATTGTTGATTTAGTTAATAAACAATTGTGTTATAAATAATTTAATATAAAATAAAGAAATTAAGTTAATAAAATCTTTATACCTCCTTCAAATTGTGCATTTTCTTCAAGTATAGAGTTGTTATTTTGGTTCACTTCAGTAAAGCTTTCAATTGATTGCTCTTTTACTTGTGATTGACCATCATTCTGAATGATATTCAACTTTCTGCGCTTTCCCATAGTATGCTAAATAAACCAATCCAAAAAATAAAATAAAATAAAAATTAGATATAACTACATTATTGACTATGATTTTTTTAAACACCATGCCAAAAAATAAAAGAAGAATAAAGTAATTACCTAAAATGCGAATTTAGATTGCTTGTAAGCTATTTTTTCACCAATCTCCAATCACCAAGAATCAAACTATTGAGGAAACAATGAAACAAATTTTGATAAAAAACGAATAACATCATTATATTGTGAGTGATTTTTATACATAACAAAAAAATAAACACAAGAGTAATGAATAATAAGAACAAAAAACTAAAGAAAGGAATAAGAGTATATAAATGTGACAAAATGTTCAATACATGTATACTCAAAATATAACCAAATGTTCAAATAGAACAAATAAAAACAAATCAAAAGAAGTATGCATCACTCTCATCATCATCTATATAATTATCATCCTTGTCATGTGATAAAATGTTCTCCATAGGTATTGTAACTTCAATGATATCATCACTATCATCGACTTCTGGTCTGATCAAATCATTATGATTTATCTCTTGTAAGACTTGTTCATTCCCTTGATCCGTGTCATTGGATTGCTCATCACCCATATCATATACATCTCTGATTTTAGCATGCACAACAACAAGCCAACCATTTTGTGTTTTATTCTCCACATAGAATACTTTCTTAGCTTGAGATGGAAAAACAAATGGATCGTCACATATATCATTCCATGTATGTTGCAAATAATTGAAATTCACTAATGTCATACTGAAGTTATCAATTTTGCAACCCCTGTTTATATCAACCCAATCACACTTGAAAAGTATAGCCTTGTGAATTTATTGAGATAATTTGGATAAGAGAGAGCGTCACCATGTAGATTTTCATTATTTCTAATAGATTAAACCAAAGACGAGAACAATAATAACTAAACATGTAGAGTTTCTTAATAACCTCCAAAAACTTGGAACAAAATGATTGAGAAGAAAATGAGTCATAGCACTAATTTATTGATTGAGTCATTCACTATTCCACCTATCATGTCCTAAATTTTCCCATTATGTGAAATTTAGGCCAATAGAAACAGTGTGAACTGAAAAGGTTTTCAAAAAGGCCATTAACTAAAGTTTAGGCCAGTACCAATATATCCTACAACCCAAATTAGAGGTTAAAATCCCCAACTAATTTGGGGAAATCATTCAGCTCCATTCTCATAGACATAATCTTTTCAAACTTAAGGATTGAAATCCTAACAAGTTTGTAAATACATGCAGAGGTGACACTGAACAAGAAAGAGATTAGAAAGGGTGAACATCACAAAATCAGCAACATGGTGATGGAAAACTGTATAACAGAACAAAGATTAAGTAACATTCCAATTGAAAGTTAAGGTTCCTGTCCCCCTTTTCCCCTCCTAATCTAGAGTAACAATAAAATTATGAAGGGAGATTAAGCAAACATACCAGGTGTGGCGTTCGACGCAAAAATAAAAATAAAAACTACTGATCAACCTATTAAATAATTAAACAACCAAAACCATACCAACCCCATACAATTATTTAAAGACATGCACCACAAGAAACAAATAATATATAGTACTCGTACTATACTACTATCAGCTTCTAAATGATACTAAAAAATAAATAAATAAAATAGCCATGAGAGTCCAACTTACATTAACTTGGTATAAGCCCATTTATTAGAAAAAACTAGAGGCTTATGAACCCTACATATGAGGTTCACATGTTTCCATTCATATTTCTTATAAGACTCTTTTATGCACCTTATTCTCACTGTCCCACTTCCCCTGACCCCTCACTCTTCCATACTATAGTCCTCAGATTTTTAGTTTGCACCATTTCCTAGTGTGCTCGTGTGCTTACAAATTTTATTCACTTCCTCCCACTCAGGTCCTTTCTTTTCAAACATAAAATACAATACCAAAAACACCTAAAATATTGTATGTAGGTTTTATTCTTTTATGCAAAATTAAGCATCAGAAAACATCTCACCACATCAGAAAACATCTCACCACAAAATTAAGCAAAGATCGAAACCTAAACACACAAGATGCAGCTACGAAGTAGATCCACATCAACAAGAGCAAAGGAGGTCAAAAGAATTTCGATCTAGAAAACACAACAGAAGTTTACAGATCCAGTAACCAAAAACAGCATGTAAGCACAAAAATTCATCCAAAATATAAGGTGAAACACACAAATCGCAGAATCGGTGATCGAAACGCACCTTGCGCAAACAAAACCCTATTTGCAGGGGAAGTGGTTCGGTGGTGGAGCAAAGGCAAAAGCAGCAGCAACAATAGCTGCAAAGGGAAGTGATTCTAACAGAATGCCAGGGAAACCATTTTCTATCTCCCAAACCCTGCTCCTTTACTTTCTTCTTTTTTCTTATCTTATTTTAACTTGTAAAATTTATTCTCTTGCACGGATAATAAGATTACGTTGAATAAAATATTTCAATTTTTAAAAAAAATTATTAACTAAAAAATTTGCTTAATTTTTTATAAGGAAAACTTTTTTTTGTAATGAGTGTTTTAAAAATATTACTTGAAATAGTATTTTTTAAAATGTTAACTTATAACTTTTTATGTTTTTTTACTCTTAATAATTTATTAGTTATTCTTATTTAATAAATTATGATTTTATAATTTAATAAATTAATTTTTTAGTTTTTAATTAACTTTTAAGTTAATTTTATCCCACGTAACTTATGTTTAAAGTTTGAAATGTATAACTTTTATATTATTATAATTTTTAAACTATCATTTGAGGTTATACCTACACCAACCAATGGTAGGTATAAGACTTTTTGAGGTTATACCTACACCAATCAATTATAGGCATAAGTTTTATGAAGTTTTATCTACATCATGCAGTTGTAGGTATAAGTTTTTTAGAATTTTGCCTACATTGTTCTTTTGTAGGTAGTAATCCTTGAGTTTTACTTACACTAATCAATCATAGGCACAAGTTTTTTTGGAGTTTTACCTACACAATATAGTTGTAGGTAGAAGTCTTTTTTTTAGTTTTAATGAATTTTCCTACACCAAATAATGGTTGGTACAAACTGTTGAGTTTTACCTACATTAGTCAAGTGTAGGTAGAAATATTTTTGAGATTTACCTACACTAATTCATGTTTGTGGGAAAAGGCGTCCGTAGGCATAGGTCATTTTTCTTGTAGTATATTAGTCTATTTCTTTTTTGTCAGCAAGTAAATATATCATTATGACAATTGACAAGGTACCTAGCTAAAACCCAAAACATAACCAACTTACAAGGACAATACATGCCCATAGATAATATCCAGAGGGTATTAAAAAAAATTCAGTTATATAGAATCAATTCATAACAGATCATATCCAAAAAATCACTTTTAATCCATTTGAATGGATTGATTTTATATTCAAATCCAGGTTTTTGGATTTTAAATCCAATTCAATAATTTGGATATGAATTGGATATTTTATTGGATTTTCAAATTTTAAAGCATTCATCTAGAAACAAACTTGGTCGACGTCAGATAAAGACAAATTTTTGGCTAACATTGGTCAAGGCTATTTTGGGCCAACATCGACTTATGCTTTTTTTTCGACAAATGTCGATCAAATTTTTTTGGGCCAACGTTTGTTGATGATGTTTCTTAGCTGATATCGATTGAGGCTATTTTTTGGATGACATCATCTAGAATTTTTTCGACCAATGCTAGTTGATGATGTTTTTGGTTAATGTCGTTTTGAGTATTTTCGACCGATGTCAGTTGATGATATTTTTTGACCGACATTGACTAAGACTATTTTCGATCGACATCGACTAGAGATTTTTTTGGTTGACGTTGATTGAGACTATTTTTGGAGCCACATCAACCAAGGCTACTTTTCAGCTAATGCTATTTTGAAACTGATGTTGGCTAGATTTTTTTGGTCGACATCAACCAATGTATTTTTTTTCACCAACATCAACTAGGGTGACTTACTTATGGCTGACAACGATGGAGGCTATTTTTAGCTGACATTGATTAGGGTTTTTTTGGTCGATGTCAACTATAAAATATCATCATCCTATTTTGGCTAAAAAAATCCTACCCGTATCAACGAAAATAGCCCTAACTCACGTTGGTAAAAAAATATTTCCCTCTAATAACCAATCTTGGCCAATAATACCCTAGCTGATGTCAATAAAAAATAGCTCTAACTGAAGTCAGCCAAAAAACATCAACCAACATCGACCAAAAAAATCTTAGCCGACATCGACAAAGAAATATCCTCGACCGACATCAATCGAAAAAAACCCTAGTCAACATCAACCAAAAAATAACACCTTCTGATGTCATCCAAAAAAATAGTTGTCCCTAACGTCGGCCGAAATTAGCGTCAACTGATATTGGCCAAGAAACATCTCCGTCCAACATTGATCGAAAATCCCTAAGTAAACTTGACAAAAAATAGTTTCAACCTTAGCCGAAAATAGTTTTGGTCGACTAAAAATAACCCTAGTTGAAGTCGACCAAAAATAGTGGTGATCAATGTTAGCTAAAAGCAACCCTAACTAAAGTATTTTTAAGGCATTCCCCACGACTCAGGCTTTGATACTAGAGCGGATGGATCATACATTAGAAATAGAGCTGGTAGTTGCTTAATAAAAAGTTACTATAAAACAAGTCCAATTCAACTCTAAAGAGTAAACAAATAATTGAAGCAAAAGAATGAACTAATGCAAAATGAAATGAGATACTTACAAGAAGCATAAGAAATCTTGAACAACAAAAGACTTGATGGAAACTTCAATGGAATATCATTTTATTGTAGTAGCAAGGTTTATAAAAGAGAAAAATAGAATAACCCAACTTACACTCACAAGAAAACACTCCTAGAGAAAGCACACTTTTTAGAGAAAACTCAAATTGAAATCTAATGACCTAGTCTCTACATGAGATCCCTTATTTATAGCACTTTTTTACAAATAAAATAAACATTCATGTTGCACACTATCTAATATTTTTATTTGAATGGTAACATTTTGAAATGTTTCTTGAAACTTGAAGGTAGTAGTTACTTCCATGATGGCTTCTTTTGAAAGGAAATGTGACACCCTCTACCCCGACATATATATAAATAAACAAAATATATAAAAATATCGGTAACCAAATTCACACGGGTAAAAGTTCACATTCACTTCACTATTATCAATTAAAACTTATTAAAACATATTCGGCTCAAAATAAGGCCGTCAAAATTTACAAAAATATTTGGTTAAATCAGTGAGATAAAATAAAATAGACTAACATTATGCAATTAATATAAAAACTTATGTCCCACTGTCACATCCTATCAGAGCATTGTGTCCCGACGTCCTTCAGCATAAGGTTCCTTAAAGCGATTCACCTAGTCATCTGCTCCCCGAACACAAAGTTCAAGATCATCACAGGATCCAAACACAAATAACACACAGGGAGTGAGTTATCACATTCCTAACTAATAGAGAAGCAAGACAACTAGATACACATATCATATAAACAAAATAAAACTTACTTAAATATAACTCACATAATTCCACCACTTTGTCATTCAAAATTCACCTTTCAATCTTCAATCATCAATCACATTACACAAGAATCACACACTCTGATCAAGACATAATAACACATCAATTTCAAAATAAACAATTAGCAAGCATATGCAACATTTATGCTAAGACTCAATCCTATATGCAATGTGGTACCATGTCAATGAAAAACCACCCTGGGACACTTAGGAGTACATAACAAGACACACCACATAATGGGTTTGTCAGGTCACTCTCACTAAGTAAGATCATAGGGAGATCAGTCAGGATCACGATGTTTTGCAAGAATGCTCCAACCATATGGAATCAGCATAGGCTTAAAGGAGCACTCAAACTCGGTGACCCCCAAGGCCTACACTCCGAAGAGTCCGTCAGGGCCTCTCCCTCCTGATTCAGGTCCAACCCCTAAAATCATTTTAGCTCACAAACTCTATCTATGAACTGTACAAAACACACGACTCCTCAATTGTTCTCAAAATAGTTTTAACTTGTCACCTTTTAAGGATCTTAGCATTAACTCGTCGCCCTTAAAGGGACTTAATATTAACTCGTCGCCCTAAAAGGGACTTAACATTAACTCGTCGCCCTAAAAGGGACTTAACATTAACTCGTCGCCCTTAAAGAGACTTATAGTCGTATGATTATACAATTCATACTTCATAACTTAATGCACACAAAATCTCAATCACTTGCATACTCAGTTTATCACATACACTTGATCTCAATCACAACGGTATAATCTCAATAACAATACTATAATCTCAAAGCAACATGTTATTCCACAATTCATCACATATTTCATTCATAGACACTGCTCATGAATTATACAATACCCACGATCTCACACTCGTATTTTCAAACACGTTTAACACATTGCGCTACAATTTAACACTGGTTCCTAAATAGGAAACATACAATTTCTCTTTAACATTGCGCATCAACACTTTTTTTCAATATCAACACTGGTCGGGTTATTATACAATTCATAGCTCACAACGTAATCATTGTCACATAAGTGTTAAACACATACACTTATTTGCAACCAAATATTATTCCCACAATTTAACATCTCATAATTCATATGCACATCCCACAATAATTATATTTGCATGACACAAAACATATATATATATATATATAGTAAATCAAGCTACATTATTTTTAATCAAAAGAGTTTTTATAATAATTAATTTAATGTTACATCAAAAGAAATTACCACTAGGCATTAATCTTACAACTTTATTTAATTTAATATTTTAGTATTACAACAAATATATACACACAACATGTTGATCATCATCGTGGAAAAATATAGAATAAGATAATAATTCATATAAAATAAGTCATTAAAAATAATATCATTTAGAATATAATTCACGTTAATAAAAAGAGCTCAATTTTTTTTGGTTCACACTCAACACAAGAACACATTAATCTCACAACAATTTCTCATTGGGACATCAAATGGTTCATCAAACATATATAATTCAGTTATAATTATAAGGACAAAATAAAAATTGCAGAAACACCTCAAAACTCATTCCAATTGATACTCTAAGAATCCCTACACATGTTTTGACTAATCCCCAATTGTAAATAATTCATCCCTTACCTCTAAGCGGACTCACATGTCTTCAAACAGCAATAGCGGCATCTCTAACGGTTCCCTGAGATTTCTCTAGTTTTTCCTCTGACTGCTCTGATAGAGTTCCCAAATGTCAGGGAGACGGAGAAGGGATTGAAGCCTCCATTCTATACTGCTTCATGCGATGCATATTTCTCCCTCCACAGACATGTTTTTTCAAATTCCAACGGTGGAGGTGTGTGGAATTGGATCTTAAACAACATATCAAAATTTCACGACAATCCAACGGTTAATGAAATTGAGATCGTAGTTTTACTGAGATAACTCTAGGTTTCTGTGGGAAAGGAAAAGGCTACGATACGAAGGGTATTTCTATAAGCTCAGACATGATATCGAAATTCCCAACAGTGAGAATGCTCAGAATTGGGTTGCGAATCAGGTGCTTAAATTTCACAATGATCCAACGGTGAATGAGTTCGAGATCATTGTTTTTCTAAGACCAGGTTGGTGATCTGCGGGAAAAAGAGAATTTTGAGAGAAGAAAAGAGAAAAACGAAAATGAGGCGAAGAGGAGGCACCTGACTTAACCTAGCTATTTATACCTAGGGTACTCAACCTATTATTTGCTCTATATTTATTTATTTATTTTTACTAAAAAAATTTAAATTTATTTATAAAAAAATGGGATGTTACAGGAAGAGTCTTGAAAGATTTGGGACTTGAAATATTGTCATTAGGATTGCATGTTCATGATGAAGGGATAGATAATCTTGGCTCTACGTGGATAGAAAAATATTGTGCATGAGGGAGAAGCTTTTGGCCTTATCCAAGGCTGAATGCTCTGAAAGCTAAGAGTTCAAAATAAATTAGTCAAAAAACTATTCATTGATAGTCTTAATTGGAACAATGAGAGCTGTTAGGACATTGGTCAGCTTCAAGACTTAGTGGTCTCGATAATTATCTTGAAAGAGTAATAAACCCGTTGGTCAGCTAAGTTAAAAATCGAGGTGGTCCCATCACAAGAAACACTAACAAAGATAAGTAAAATGACTAGTTTGTTAAGAATTTTAAGTGACTTAAATTTAAGAAGAAGAAATAAGATAGTAGTAAGACACTCATCTCAAGATATTTCTTCTGCCTCACAAAGTCAAGAAAATCAAACAATTCCTATTGAATCACAAATTGCTAAAATTGAAAATGCTCTGTAGCATTGGTCAATACCCGTTATTAAAAAAATGTGATGTTTACGAACAACAATTTTTATGGTCATCCTCCTATGACAAAGAAATTCATATGCTTGATTATAGTTAGGGGAGGATGACCATAAAAATTGAAAATCCCCAAATGAAGTTTTAGATGAAAAAATTGGACCCTTTCAAATAATATATAGAATATATTATAAAGTAACGAAAATAAATTATAATTTTAAGGCCTTAACATCATCACCTAAAAATGAAACTATACTTGTAGAAGAAAATCTTTCGCTCAAGTACCTAAAAAGCTTAAACACAAAGAAGTAGTGGATAAGATTCCACAAGATTGGCTATTTATAGACATTATAGAGGAAGAAAAAATTTCTAATACTCAACTTAGAGAAATAATTCAAGAAGACACTAATATCAAATTAAGAATGAATAGGTGAACATCTTTTAAGGCATTGGAACCTCAACACTTAGTTAGAGAAGGATTTTCTAGACACTCAGTTGATGGTTCAACAATTAGTTTTGATCTGAAAGGATTAGACAACACTGTACCAAAAATTTCTAGACTTGTATATGAAGAGAAAAAAAGGTATGGGTCACCTACCTATTCTCCAACCACATCTCAAATACTTAACACCCTTACAAGAGAACCACCCTTTAAAATTGATAAGCAATGAATAAGAGATGACTTTGAAGCTCCATATAATAAAATTGTAAGAGATTGGTTTTTCTCGACTTTTACAAAAGATGAAACAAATCAATTTAGAGAACTTGCTTTATCTATACATGAAAGAAAATGAAATTAACATATATTTCTTTGATTGGTTTTCAAACTATTGTAAAATAAATAATTTAAATTACCCATTTAATAGGAAAAAAGAACTAAACCCTTTATCAAAGATATCAACACCCTGGAAAACTTTAGGCAACAAAATAGTAGAATCTGAGTATCCTCCCTTAGAAGGAATAAAACTTCAAATGAGGGACCTAGAAATAGAGGCTGCTCCCTTATAATATTGTATTTTTGGGTTTTTTATTTTGAAAAATGGTGTTCCTAACTATTTATTGGTTTAGATTGTTTTCTAATTTTTGTTTTACTATTCACATGACCACACAATTAATCTTAGGAACACCATTTTTTAACTATATTATATCCTTTTAAGCTGACTAAAAAGGGAATAATATCTAAAACCCTAGAAAAAGAAATATGTTTTGATTTTTGTTCAACACCCCCGACTAAAGGAATTAAATATGTTACAAGAAGTTTCTATAACTAAAGTAAATTTAATCTAAAGGAAACAAAAACACATAAATATGCTAAATAAAGAAATACAATATAAAAGAACTTAAGAACAACTAAAAACTCCTAACATTAAAAAAATAGTAAAAGAATTTGAAGAGAAAATAGAAAAAGAAATTTGATACGAATCCCATAGCCTTTTGGAGTCGGAAAATATGAAGTTTCAATAGCTTACGAAGAAGAATTTAATGAGAATGATGCCCCAACAAAAGCAAGACCAATACAAATGAATCAACAATAGTTAAAATAATGCAAAAAGAAATCCAAAATTATTTAGATAAAGGATTAATTAGACTATCCTAGTCTCCTTGGAGTTGTTCTGGATTTTATGTAATGAATGCTTCATAACAAGAAATAGGGGCTCCAAGGTTAGTAAAAAATTATAAGCCTCTAAACAAAGTACTAAAAGGGATAAGATACCCACTACCTAACAAATTTGATCTAATAAAAAGGTTGCATGACGCAACTATATTCTCTAAATTTGACATGAAGTCACGCTATTATTAAATTTCAATGGTAGAGGATAGATACCAAATTGTTTTTGTAGTCCCTTTTGGACATTACGAATGGAATGAAATGTCCCAAGGCTTAAAGAATGTGCCAAGTGAATTTCAAAATATTATGAATGATATTTTCTACCAATATATGGAATTTTCGGCAGTATATTTAGACAATGTACTATTTTTTTCAAAAGGAATAAATCAACATATCTCACATTTAAATAACTTTATAGAAATAATCAAAGAAAATGGGTTGGTGGTCTCAGCAAAAAAAGCAAAAATATTCCAAACAAAAAGACTAGGTTTCTAGGATATGAATTATACCAAAGAATGATTACCCTAATCCAAAGATCTCTACAGTTTGTAGAAAAATTTCCAAATGAAATTAAAGATAAAAACAATTACAAGGATTTTTAGGATGCTTAAATTATGTAACAGATTTTATTTCAAATATTAGAACCACTTGTGCCCCATTATACAAAAGATTAAGAAAAATCTACCACCATGAAATGTTGACATGACCCAAGTGATTAAAATTAAGCAAATTATAAAGCATCTGTCTTGTTTAGGAATTTCGGATCCAGAAGCCTCCTTGATTGTAGAAACTGATGCCTCGGACATAGGGTATGGAGGAATCCTAAAGCAAGTTTCAAAAAATTCTTCTAAAGAACAAACTGTTAGATATTATTCGAACATTTGGCATCCAGCTCAACAAAAGTACTCTATGGTTAAAAAGGAAATTTTATCCATTATTTTATGCTTTACCAAATTTCAGGATGATTTATTTAGCAATAATTTTCTACTAATGACTGATTGTAAAGCAACACCGAGTGTTTTAAAGAATGATGTAAAAAACTTGGTTTCTGAACACATTTTTGCCAGATGGCAATCTTTACTCTCATGTTTTGATTTTGATATTATTCATATCAAAGGGAATAAAAATTCTTTGCCAGATTTTCCAACAAGAGATTTTTTGTAGGGATCAAAATGAGTAGTAAAGCAATGTCAAGAGATCAATATGGTCCTCCACTAAGTGGTAGCCTCCCAATATCATTACAACCTATAAGACCTTCAACACCGATTTCTCCTCCAAGCTCAACACTTGTTTCCAAAAGTCACCCACTATGACTCAAGTTGTTCAAAAACCTCCTGTTAAAATAGATGGAAAACCGACAACCTCGCAAAATCTCTTAATCCTGCATTACAACAAATTTACCCCTCTTCAATACCATTAGTTAAGCCTTCTGACCTCACTAGAAGCCAACCCTCTTCATCTTAAAACTACCAAGAAAAACTAGAGCTTATGCCGATAATAATTGAAAAAGAATGGTCGAGGTTTCACCCTAGAGAAGTAGCTCAAAGGGCACTTCCCCCTCAATACCATTACATCCCTCATGAATGAGAAAAAAACAAGAAAATTTTATAAGTTTATCCTAATTGATTCAATAGAAATACATCATGATGACCCAACGGGGCAAGGTATAATATTTTCAAAAGCAAAGATCTTTAAAGTACTCTTAGTTCAAACTGGAATCAAGAACTCTATAAATCCAAGGCCTTTTCAAGACAATTCTCTCTGCAATCATATAATTATTATGATTATATTGATGCTTGATACAATACTTTTTACCTTCGGCCTTTTCAACGTTCGTGGTTTTTCTGGTTCAAAAAGGGAATTTCACTCAAGTTTCCAAAATGGTTCTTCAAGTGGTTCAACGATATTGGGCACACTGTTAATTTATTCCCACAACAAGCTAAAGACAATTATCAATATTTTAATGAAAAAAATCACTTTTGTTCAAGGATATAGGTTTATATCATTTGTAGCCAGCCAAGGCATAACATGGATTATATCCTGGGATTATGATATGATTCAAGACTCGATAAAACTCTTTAGTGAGATAGACATTCAATACCTAGCTAGATCGAGTTAAATGATGTAACAAATTTGATATCTCATTGGTAAGAAAAAAATTGATGAAGGGTAAAAATATACCAACAAAGGTTTGAGATAAAAGTCCAAGCCAATAAAGGATCATCATTTTTAGCAAAAAAACAAAAGATAATGATGGTCTTGGCCTTCCCAACCTCTGAAGAAGATGACAAGAAAGATTAAAGGAGGTGAGTTCAACACCATCGGTGGGCCTCAGGGATAAGGCCTTATCAAGCCCTGAAAATGTTTCCCAAGACAACGAAGATAACTATTATGAAATGTACACCTAAGTAAAAATTACGTGGCACCACAAGACCCCAAATGATACCACGTAAGGATACACATTTTCAGATTTTAAAATTTGAATACCAAGAGCATTCAACCTTGCATAAGGCCAAAAGTTTCTCTCTCATGCACAAGATTTTGTTGTTAACATACAACAAAGATTCTCTATCCCTTCATCAGGAACATGCAGTCCTAATGACAACATTTCAAGTCCCAAATCTACCGAGACTCCTCCTTTCAAAAGAAGTCATCATGGAAACAACTACTACCTTTAAGTTTTAAGAAATATTTCAAAATATTACTGTTCAAATAAAATATTACAACATGAGTGTTTATTATATTTGTAAAAGAGTGCTATAAATAAGGGGTCTCATGTAGAGATTAGTACGCTAGATTTCAGTTTGAATTTTCTCTAAAAAGTATGTTTTCTCTAGGAGTGTTTTCTTGTGAGTGTTAGTTGACCTTTTTTTTTTTTATTTCCTCTTGTATAAATCTTGTTGCTACAATAAATGATATTCCTCGAAGTTTCTATCAAGTCTTTTGCTATTTCAATGAAGCCTTTTACTGTTCAAGATTTCTTATGCTCTTTGTAAGTATCTCATTTCATTTTGCATTAGTTTATTTCTTGCTTCAATTCTTGCTTTAGTTCAATTCTTGGCTTACTCTTTAGAGCTGAACTGAACTTGTTTTATAGTAACTTTTTATTAAGCAACTACTAATTTTATTTCTAATATACCATCTAAAACTAAAATGATTTTCAACTATAAACTGATTTTAAAAAATTCAAATTACTTTTATTCAATTAAGTAGATGTAGATTATAAATCCAATCCATTTAATTGATTGGATATGGATTGGATTTTAAAAAATCCATGAAGAACGCTACCGATAATGGTTATATGCATACTATTAATGTAATTACAACCACCTGTAACATGCCCTCCAACATCCCCTGATCTATATACAAAAATAATTATTGAAGTTTAATTAAATGCCAAAACCAAAGCAAAACCAATTGACAAAGGCAGTTTAAAATGTCTGCAGTTTCGAAAAACCCACATCAACCACATACTAGTATGCTCTACGAATAAACAAAGGCCAAGCCTCACACAGAATTTCCACGTATGAATTATAAATGACCAACACAATCCACACTTATCAATTACCCAAGTCCCCGACTACCCCAGGATTGCATTGCCATGAAGCATAAGATTAGTCAAAGTCCTTCGAGTATCCATTTATCCATGCCCACGTGTAAAACAGAACATCCTTAATCAAATCTTTGTTCACCACCATACCATAAAAAATGCACTTGCTCCTAACAAATTTCCACAAATTCCGAAATACCATCATATTAGTCTAATAATGTATCGCATTATTAATATAAACGACCCCGATACTTATACAACCAATTTAATTGGGTAAAGTTTATGCAAACAATAGTAATCCTTACATGAATATAATGCTTCATTAATATACATGTAGAACATTTTTTCCCCGTATTGTGTATATAACTATATATTACCGGGTTGTTGCAATACGAAATGGAACAAAAAAAACCATCTATTTTCAGGCAGAATCTTCATTATAATATTTATATATGGCAATAGTAAACTAGCTTGGCGCTATAAAAGAACAAGGGTATCATTCATATTTGAAAAGGAAATTAAAGTATTTAATTGTGGGTATAGATGCAGATAATTGAACTCTAATATGTTACTTTCGTTACCAAGAGGTCGGTTTGTCTGGATTAAGGAGTATTGATCATACTTACCAACATGGTAAGCTGCACATGATATAATATATGCAAAGGCACTTATCATAATGAAAGCTTATAACAAGTGACGCTGACTTTTATCAACTCTTTTGGCACATTAAAATTTAAAAGGGAATTTATTCAAGAAGTTCACAAGTTGCACATGACTATATAAATACTACTCTACGCGACCCGGTAGTGTTACTCTTAATGAAAAGACCCATAAGTTTGTCATGAAATCTGAATATTGCTAATATTTAAGGTTAAGTATTTAAGTCATATTTTGAATTTATTATTATCGAATGTGGTATATTAAGAAAATTTTCAAAACTTAAATTATATTAGTTATTTGTAATTCTTATTCTAGATTTTGTTTTATAACTCTTAAATAATAAACTTAAATGGAAATAACAATTTTAGAATTTTAAAATATAAAATAAACATGTGTATTGCATAGGTCACTAGATTAATATTTACTCTTAAACAAAAGAACCCATAAGTTAGTGGAATAAGCTTAATTATATGATTGTTTTCTTCCTTATAATTAAAAGTTCAATTGAATCCCTCCATTACTAATAGCAAAATTTTTAATTTAATCTTTTAATTATTTAAAAACACTACAATTATATCCTTTCCATAAAAACTTTATTAGTTTGATTGACAGAAATTGTATAAATAATTATTTTTACATTGGTTGTATTGACAATTAATGTAAAAATGTTTATCAACATCAGTCATAGATCTTAATAAGGATGGCGTTTTTACATCGGTTGCATTGGAAATCAATGTAAAAATTTCTTATTTTACATCAATTATATTGACAACGATGTAAAAATATTTATTTTTGTCCATCAAATTAATAGAACTCACGGAAATTGTATAATTATAGTATTTTTAATAGTTAGAAGATCTTATTCAACTTTTAATAATTAAAGGATTCAATTAAATTTTTAATTATAATTAAAAGATGGACTGTATAATTAAGTCTACTGGAATATTTCACATTTTCATTGGATCACAAAATTACAAAGGATGACATAAATTTACAGGAGAGATTAAAAACAAAATAATTCTCACCGTTTGCCAAAATCAAAACCGGTTGATTTAAATGGTACATATTTTACTCTCATAACTAATTAAAGTTTAGGGTTTGAGTTTTCTATGTATGAAAAAAAAATCCCATCGCAAGAGTTAACTACTTTCGCACCGTACGCATGTTTGGGTAAAAAAAAAGAATGCATTTCGTCCATTCGATTTTCAAATTAAAAAATTAAACGGTGGAGATTGGTTAAGTTACGATGGAATGGTTTACACCAGATCAGATAAAAAAATATGAGATTTTTTTTTCTCTCTCCTCCGAGCCTCCGAGCTTCTGCCTTTCGTTCCCTACGACCACCCCTCTTTCTCCGACACCATTACGACGTCCCCTCCCCACCTCCCTTCTCCCTTCCCCCCTCTACCCGTGATCCAACTCTCCCACACGCCGCAGCGCGGCTCGTACTTGGTACACTCACCTAAACGCCATGTGAGTCCTAACCACATGCACCAGCTTGTATTTGGCTCTTGCTCTGTCGGAACTTTTGTTGGAGAGAAGAATCGTGGCCCCACCAACGCAGAAAAGGCAATTGGGTATGAGCATGGCCTTGTTGTTCCCGAAGTACCAATTTTGGGTTATGTTCTTGGTACTGACGATGACGGCGTAGGTGTTGGGGTGAACCTGAAGCATGTCTTTTGCAAGGTCAACGGCGATGACGCCGGCGTTGCAGCCCATGCCGCCAAGGTTGAAGCTTTTAGCGTTACCGCGAAGCTTGTACTTGTTGATGATCATGGAGGAGAGGGAAGGGGTGAGGTTGAAGAGGCTGCAGTTGATGACAAGGATGCCGATGTCTTTGGGGTTGACAAGGGAGAAGCTCGGAGGAGAGAGATGGTGTCGAAGAAGGAGGGATGGTTGGAGACCAAAAGGAGAAGCTCAGAGGAGAGAGAAACTTGGAAGAGAGAGAGGGGTGGTTAGAGGGGACGAAAGGCAGAAGCTTGGAGACTCGGAGGAGACAGAAAAAAAATCTCATATTTTTTTATTTGATCTGGTGTAAACCATTCCATCGTAGCTTAACCGATCTCTACCGTTTAATTTTTTAATTTTAAAATCGAATGAACGAGATGCATTCTTTTTTTTTATCCAAACTTACGTACGGTGCGAAGATAGTTTTCCTTTCGCACCTTAGTCTCCGTCATCATACTGTAAATATTCTGAAATGTACAAGATTACTTCTTATAGAAGATATCTTTAATCTAAATAAACAAAAATCAAAATACATAACAAAATCACAAGGAAAATGTGGAATTGATATAATTAGAAATACATCCTAACATAGATATAATGTTGAAACGAAACTGAATGAAAAAAAAAAACATGAAACAAAATTCAAATATTACTAATTTTTCTTGTGCCTTATTCAGTGTAGGAAGCAAAGTGGCTATTTTCCTTTGAATGCAAATCACGTTATTGTCGTTGCTAGCTATTACCACTGCTCCCATTGTTACCGTTGTCCATTGACCACCACTCCTATTTCACATTGCTATCTCAACCACAAACCAGCATCATAATCAGTAGTTGGAAAGAGGCAGTGATGCCAACGATCGAATAGTGATGGCCTTTGGTACAATTTCGAGCCCCCATTGACCAAGACTTCGTCTTCACCAAAGTTTCTAGTATTAGAGTTGTTTGAAAATATATTATTTAGATGCTAGAAAATTATAGTGGAATTTAACTAACCTCAAAGTTATCATGCTAGAGCTTCATATATAGGTTACACTCTGAAAAGAGTCCCGAATGACTGTTGGAAAATTTTAATATTGTTTGATTTTTTGTTACTTGACTATTTTTAAAAAATATTATTTTATCAAGCAGTTTTGTTTATAAATAAGTAAAATGTTTATCCCCTTTCAAAATTTATTCTTGTAATTATTACTGGAGTAACACTTTCTGGACTACTAAATGTAACCTCAGTAAACATTCACATCGATGTCAGTATCATGAGTGCAAAAACTTGTTACATAATCTGATTTCAATAGAAAAAAAAGAAAGAAAAGGAAAGCGAGACGTGAGATCGAGTTACTAGTCTAACACGTAAAACGGTTAAAGAAATAAGTTATTTATGTGTACCAAAAAGCTAATAATAGTATAAATAAATAACTATGTAGAAAAAATAAACACTAAAGCAACTATATAGCGAATTAAAACGGGTTTAATATTATATATTAGATAATTAAATAAGCACGTGATTTTGCTCTTTTTTTCTTTCTTTTCTTCCTTTTTGATTTACACTTTTAACTTTTGTTTTTAAATTAAATAACACAAAGTTTTAGAGAAGACTTCGCCATTCCATTTTATATATCAAGATTTTCTGCCAACACTCATTCACACACAATAGCTTATTTTAGTTTGTAAGTTCTTAAATGTTAAAACAATGATAATTTTTAAAATGGATAATAGCAAAGTCTGGACTTAGTTTTAATTCCATTCAAATTATTAAAAATAAAAGGATTCAGTCATGAAATATTGAATTAAAAATAATACTTTGAATTATTAATAAATTAGATCCGTGTTCTAGTAAGAAAACGAATTTAAATATATATGATACATTTTTAAAGTGACATAACAAGAAAAAAGAGTTCCATTATATTATTTGAATAATGACATGTGACAAAAACATATAATACATAATATATATTTAAAAATCATCAAATAAAATAACAAATAATACGCAAGCTAGCAAAGTGAACTTGGAATAACAGGGTTGACTTTCACAATTTCTTATATAGGTCGGTTGTGTATGTAGCTATCAAAAGTCGGGATGCCGCAGTGTACTGATATCATATATTTTGGCACGTAACCATAGTCAAATGTTATATTAATTGCTATTATTGCATGTTCTAAGTAACACATCAACGTATGTCTTCCAATTAATGATTTCAAGAGAACATATATTTTTGTAGTAAGTTGTGAAAGTCAATCGGGGGTAGTTATAAGTTTTGAATTTTGATTTTTAAGTGTATGTTTGTGTCATATCAGATATTGTTAGTAGCGCCAAGGCTTCTCTGAATTTGAGAGTTCCCGAGAAAAATTCCGATAAGCTCTGCTTTTTCATGAATCTGGGTGAGGATGATGTTTGCAAATTTATCTTGCTATATGCCAGAAGTTGGCGCACTTTGACGTGTTTACATATTCTTAATTACGTGACAGTATCGCTATGCCTTTCTAACATGTTTGGAAGGTACTAGAATCATTTTTTCGAGTTTGAGAGCTTCCTGTGATGACGCCTACTAGTGTGGAAAAGGGAAATAGGTCCTGTACCGTGGGAAATTTTTGGGCCGTCTGATATAGAACTTACTCAATGGATGGAGGAGATTATCAGGTAGGAACCAGATGGGATGTGTTCACTTTACAGTAACGTGCTAAGTCTTCAGTTGGGCAATAAAATCTTCCCTAAGATTATGTGTGTGTTCAGCCTTTGGGACCGAACAATCCAATTTTAAAGGAAAACCCTTGTTTCTTTCCCAAATTTTTTACTTCAAAAAATAATAATGTAGATCATAGGTGATGAAACCCTAATTTGCGGATTCAATTTTTAGTATCAATAAACTGGAGAA